>NC_053490.1:475848019-476113342 GCF_905171775.1 Rana temporaria
TGGTTTCCATCAAGCGCATGGCCCATTATAGCCATTTTATGCTGGCAAGGTCCAGAAAACCGCAGCAAGCTGTGAGGTTGGATTCACACCTATGCATTTTTAGTGCTTTTTGCATTTTGCAGATTTGCACTACAGAATGTGTTCCATAGGAAACCATGTTAAACGGACTGTAGTGCAAAATGCAAAAAGCACTAAAGCTGCATAGGTGTGAATCAGGCCTAACATACCACAGAAAAAAAAAGGGGCTGGAGGATGGGCAGCTCTTCCAAATACGTTTCCCAAAAGACCCAGAATTCCCTGGGGCGATCCCTTTTACTTGAGCTCAGGCCCATCCCATCCCCCAAATTAACCAATCCTTTGGGGACCGCCACCTTGTCCAGTACCTGGCCATGCCCCCATCAGTCAAGGCTCTCTTTCCCTAAGGGGCTCAAGAGGCCTTCATTATGAAAGAGATCACATCACAAAGGAAAAGTGCAACGTTTCGGAGCCACGCAGGACCCCTTCATCAGGTATGTGATGATCATTGCATGCCTGACGAAGGGGTCCTGTGCGGCTCCGAAATGTTTCACTTTCCTTTGTGATGTAGTCTCTTTCATTAAAAACTTTTGGGCCGGAAGTTGTCTATCCATGGTGTGCTGGCGAGCATGTACGCTTGTTTGATGTTTCCAGGACCATACTGGTAATCGCTGCAGCACCCACCATTTTATGAGCCATATCTGCCAGGAACGTGTGCGGTAGGAATATTGATCTAAGGCTCTATTCACACTACGGCGTTTTTTTATGCATTTTACAGAAATGCAGGGACATTTTTTTAACATGGTTTCCTATAGAACATGTTCACATCAATGCTTTTTTGGAAAGGGTCGGGGACTTTTTTTCCTGCAAAAAGCAGCGTTTTGCATGTAATAGAATTCAATGGACCAGCATCCAAAAGCCAAGTACCGCGTTTTCACCGCAATTTTGCCGCGATTTGCGTTTTTTTTTTTACCTGTTTATAGCTGGTTATTAAAGGAAATGTAAAAAAATAAAAATTGCCGGCTAAAAAAAAAAACACGCGTCGAAAAACGCAGCAAGCACCGCAAAAAGCACTGCAAAAACGCTCAAGAGCAACATGCATAGGTGTGAATCCAGCCTAAGGCTGGATTCACACCTATGCATTTTTTTTGCTTTTTGCATTTTGCAGATTTGCACTACAGTCCATTTACCATGGTTTCCTATGGAACATGTTCTGTAGTGCAAATCTGCAAAAGCACAAAAAATGCACAGGTGTGGATCCAGCCTAAGTGCCTGTTCACACGTGTGCGGTGACTGGTGTTTTTCAGCACTGGAAGAACAATTGCAGTGTGAACTGGCCCTTGGTTGCAGTTTGCTTATTCCAGGTGCATTTTGCGTTTTCAATACACATTTTTGATCCATTGAAGTCTATGAAACCAGAAAAAGTCCCAGGCCCTTTCCATAACATGCACAGATGTGAACTACACCCATAGGAAACCATGTTAAATGGACTGTAGTGTGTTTTGTGCAAATTTCAGGAGCCTATAGACAGAGAAATAATGAAACCCCCCTCCCCATTTACAGTATTGGTGGGTGGTCACGTCACGTGTCGCTGTGCCTGTGTTTGATGCCGCAGCAAAACCACAGCAGGTGGCAGTCCATGGCCACAACACAAATGTATGCACCATAAATGCAAACGCAGTATAATACCGCACTGTAGTGATATAATGCCCTTTATTATTATTATAAATAGTTAGATATACAACATGTTGCTACATGATCATCAACACCCCCCCCCCCCACACACACACACACACTTCCCCAAAGGGGAAGGCACACAAATGGGTGCAGGCCGAGGTCTAAAAAAAGTAAAAAAAAAAAAAAACGTATACAGACGGACCCCTCTGGGAAGGTCTATTGGGAAATCCAGCCCTGGTGACAAGGCACATGCTAACAAAACAAGTGGGCAGAGGCATGATCTCATCTGTCTATTGCTTTTCCCTTAGACCCCTTTCACACTGAGGAGTTTTTCAGGCGGTATAGTGCTAAAAATAGCACTGCTATACCACCTGAAAAACTCCTGCCCAGCAACCTCAATGTGAAATGGAGGGCTTTCACACTGAGGCGATGCGCTGGCAGGAGGGAAAAAAATCTCCTGTCAGCAGCATCTTTGGAGCGGTGAGAGGAGCGGTATGTATATCGCTCCTTCCCATTTAAAACAATGGGAAACCGCGGCAATACCGCCCTCAATGCGCCTCTGCAGAGGCGCATTGCGGGCGGTATTAACCCTTTATCGGCTGCTAGCGGTGCGGTATTAACCCCCGCTAGCATCCCACGGCAAATCCGGCGGTATAGCACCGCTATTTTTAGCGGCGCTATACCGCCACCGTGGCTTCCGCACCAGCGTGAAAGGGGCCTTACTGTCCATTCACAGGCTGAGAACTCAGAGGTGGCCTAACTATGTTTTTTTAAATGGTGATATAGAGTATGGGGGTTATTTACAAAAGGCAAATCCCCTTTGCACTTGGAAGTGCAGTCGCTGTAAATCTGAGGGGGGGGGGTCTACAATGAGGGGAAGCTCTGCTGATTTTATTATCCAATTATGTGCAAGCTAAAATGCTGTTTTTTATTTTCCTTGCATGTCCCCCTCGGATCTACAGCAACTGCACTTCCAAGTTCACTTTCAGTGCAATTTCACTTGTAGTTTGCACGTGTAGTGCAAAGTGGATTTGCCTTTTGTAAATAACCCCCAATTAGTCTTTAAATGTGGGTCTAATACCCATGTACATAGGCTTGCTATCATCCATCTGTTGGATTTTTTACAAATAACTGGCTGATCCTTCTGCTTTCACACTTTTCCAAATTGTGGCAAAAATATTGCCACTGATCATACAAAATCAAAAGAAATCTGGAATTCACTGCAACGAATTTTGGATTTCTTTTGATTGTGTATCTGCAGACAAGCTGTGCTAGCACCTTCACCCAAACCTTGTCTGTGCTGTGGATGGATGGCTAATGTGCTCACCTGGAGCAGCTTTCTCTTTAGTAGTGGTTGTTGTCCACATTGCCAGTGATCCTCTGACTGCTGCATTGCTCTGCCAGCTGCCTCTTGGGAAGCCGTTTAAGCCCCATACACACTTTTCCGAAGGGCGTTGGCCGTGAACTTGTATTGCATACAAATGGCAAAGAATTGTCGGTCAACAAACACAAAACTATGTGGTTTTTCAGCTCTTTAGCGCCAACCTTTGGGCAACTTTTGCTAATGTTGTGTTATGGTGAGCATTGCTTCTGAGCATGCATGTTTGTACTTTGGAGTTTAGTCTGATGAACTTGAGTACACACGATCGGAAAATCCGACATCACACATTTGTTGTCGGAAAATTTGAAAGCATGCTATCCAACATTTGTTGGCGGAAAATCCGACAACAGTTGTCCGATGGAGCATACAAACAGTTGGATTTTCCGACAATAGTCTGCCATCACACTATTCCCGTGGGAAAATCCAATCGTGTGTACAGGCCTTTACTTTCTAATTTCTCCTCTTGAAACTGCCCCATGTGACTCCTTTCATCACTTGTGGGGCAGCTTCAGCTGCTTGAGGGAAGTTAGCTCCTTAACCCCTCCTATACACCTCACATGATGACTAGGGCTGTCTATCAGAAGAAATGCCATCTCTAAAATTAAATCAATTATTATTTAATAAATCATAATACAATTGTTATTTTAGATGAGAATAATTATTTGTATTATTTAAATTAAGAATACTTTTTTTTTTTCTAAATTAAACCACATGAATGCATCAGCATTCCTGCGGTGATGTCTGCAGTATATGTCAGAGGTTTACCGTTTGTCGCAACAGTGCGGTGGAGAAAAAGTGAATAAACATCACTTGACTTGACCAGTGTATATAGAGACTGAAATAAGATATTTGGAAATATTTCTATATTTTCATCATTTCTAATTATAGTTGCTTGTACTGCTATATTAAGTTATTTTACGTGTGAAGTGGCGGCTGTGGGTTTAATGACACTTTAAATACAGTAGAGAATAGTCAGATCGCCAGGTTGGATGTGCAGTGTAGTGGGAGTGATTAAATCTCAGGAATGGATAGACAAATCCTTTGCCATGTATGACAGCTGCAGTATATGGGTTTCCACTGTGTATTTAGCTATTTGCTTGGGCTACAGCTTTAGAAATAAGGCTCAAAAACGACTCTAAAAATAAAAGTTTTACTGGAAAAATATAAATCCGATAGGCTCGGATTTTTTTATGTTTATGGAAAATGTTTAAAGTAACAGAAATTCATATCGACATGCATGGGCGTCCACTCCATAGGGCCCCCCTGGAAAATCATGACCGTGTTGAAGAGTCTTGCGGCCGCAGGCTGTCTGAGCAGTCCCGGGCCTGATGTCACACAGGCACAGCGAGCAGAGTGAAGCCGCCCCCCCCTCCAGTGTTTATGTGTACACAGGGGGAAGGAACCTGCTGCCTGTGCTACACTGATGGCTGATCTGAGGTACTGAATGGGATGGGGGAGGGGGGGGTTCATCTGTACTAAAGGAGGGGGTATGTGCGGAAGGGGGGGTCCATCTGTACTGAAGGGGGGTATGTGCTGAAGGGGGGGGGTCCATCTGTGCTGAAGGGGTGTGTGTACTGAAGGGGGTATGTGCTGAATGGGGGGTCCATCTGTGCTGAAGGGGGGTATGTGCTGAATGGGGGGTCCATCTGTGCTGAAGGGGGGTCTGTACTGAAAGGGGGGTGTGTGCTGAAGGGGGGGTCCATCTGTGCTAAAGGGAGGGTCTTTACTGAAGAGGGGGTATGTGCGGAAGGGGGGTCCATCTGGGGGAGGTATGTGCTGAATGGGGGATCCATCTGTGCTGAAGGGGGGTCTGTACTGAAAGGGGGGTATGTGCTGAAGGGGGGGTCTATCTGTGCTGAAGAGGGGGTCTGTACTGAAGGGGGTATGTGCTGAAAGGGGGTCCATCTGTGCTAAACGGGGGGGTCTGTGCCTAAAGGGGATCCATCTGTGCTGAATGGGGGGTTCTGTGCTGAAGGGGGTCCATCTGTGCAGAATGGGGGGTCTGTGCTGAAGAGGGGTCCATTTGTGCTTAATGGAGGGGTCTGTACTGAAGGGGGGGTCCATCTGTGCTGAATGGAGGGGTCTGTATATTCTCTAGGCTATATTTATATAGGCATGGAGTGAAGCTGAATTATCTCAAGAGCTATTTCACATTGCCAGCTGGCTGCGTTATTGGTAAAGCGCCACTAAAAATCAGTGGTTTACCATAGTTTTAGCTGCAATATTTGGCCGCTAGAGGGGTGCTTTTAACCCCCGCTAGCGTTTGAAGAAAGGGTTAAATGCGACTGTGTATCCCTGCTGCCGAACAAATTTCAGCGGACACCCGACATGTGCTGAGCAACCAAGTGGACGGCTGCTGGGAACCACATAAAAGGAAGCCAAGAGAAGCCAAGAGCCACGCTTGGCTCCCAAGACCCTAATTGGGGACTAGTGGTCTACTCTAGAGTACTACATATATCAGGACTACAGTCTTTATTGGCAACATGGAAATAAAAAACGGCACACACAAGATGCTATAAGTGACACACCGTAGGTTTCAGCAACCATATTTTAGATAAAGCGGCTATTGTGCAAGTTTGTGTAGGTGATAGGCACTGTGCATGCTAAACCTCTTATCACTTTTAATCTGGCTAGAGAGAAAACTTTTTTTACAGAGTATAAAAGAGAAGAGAGACACCTCTAAGTGTAGCAATAAGTTGCTAAATGTTGTACCTTCATTAAATGTAAACATATTGCTACACTTCCAGGCTTCTCTCTTTTCTTTTATGCCCAGTTGTGACATGACGCTACTCTTATATCAAGACATCGCTGAGACTGAGACTGTCACCACGGGCGGAGGATATACGCAGCAGACACATCTCCAATGATTTTTAAAATGGAGGAGCTTCTCTCGTAGTACTTCTGGGAATACTGGACAGAAAATGGAGTCGCGCTGTGTGAATGAATAATATGTCTAATCAAGAGATATATGGATCAATGATAGAAATAAGCAAGTGCAAATGACAATAAAAATAAATAAAAATAAACATAAACATAAAAATATAGTCCCATGATCATCCCGTGATCAAGTCCTGTAGAGACGAAACGTCGGGAGGCGACGTTCTGACGTCACCGCATCATCTGTTTAGGACGAACACACGTTCTGCTGAGCCGGCCGGCTTGTTGTTATTTTATGCTATCGATTTCTACTTAAATGTAGGTGTATTTTTACCTTTCACATTAAAGTAGTGTTACGTTTTAACGCTATGTGAGTCTCTCTTGTTTTCGGATGCCCTGAATGCTTATTGGTGATTACTGAGGACCCTCTACGCTATCAAGGATGCTTGGGTTACTGCTGCTGGATTGTCTTGTTCCCTGCATTATCTGATCCCTATTGGGATTGCAGGCTCTGGTAAGGGTCAGTGTTTTGCATTGGTGGTGGTTCTTTGCTCTGTCCATCCATCACAGCCGTTTGTCAACCAACACTTCTGAGGATTAAACACGTTCATGCTGCATGCTTTGGACTTTTTTCTGGTTTCACTTCACTTATTGACAGACAATTTTGTGAAAGATTGTTATCTATCACTGGGACTATATTTTTATGTTTATTTTTATGTTTATGTTTATTTTTTTATTTATTTTTATTGTCATTTGCACTTGCTTATTTCTATCATTGATCCATATGTCTCTTGATTAGACATATTATTCATTCACACAGCGCGACTCCATTTTCTGTCTTGTATTATTTTATGTTGTATAACATTTTTGAGTTGCTGCTCTATTTTCGTTTTTCTTTGTAAGGTATGCGCAATTTTTTCCTTTTTTCTGGGAATACTTACCTGTGCTCCTTGAACTGGCCAAGCATCAGTACTCACCAACACAACACATTTGTTCTAAATCTACTTTTCTGAACATTTAAACTACTAACTGCTAAGTAACATCCTCACTAAGGACCTGTATTTGAGCTGTGGTTCTATTAACATCACTGCTTTCATCTGGAGCAACTTAAGGACCACATTTCCTCATACTTCTAAGTGTTGCATTTCTACTGGCATATCCTCTGTCCTCACTTGTTTTTTCCTCTACCCTTCCTATTTGGAAGAATCCATTGTAAGGTCCTGAAGAAGTGTTTTTCCAACGCGCAACATGTCGGGCTGAGCACCGTGTGACACTCCACCTCCTGAGAACGTCAAGGGTCTTTTCAAATTTTCAATTAAGTGGCTGTGAGCCTTCCACTTTTAATTTATTTTGAGTCCCTGTATTGTATTTACATGTATTAGGTGGTCTGTCATGCCAATGTTTTTGTAATTGTAGGCCTCTTTTATGGCACTATTTATGTAATTTTTTGTTTTCTAAATAGTTTTGTATTTTTATAATAAATATTCAAACTTTAATCATACTACGCCTCCAAAGTCCATTATCTGCCTTATACACATGTGTATTTTCATTTATACATATGTGTGTGTATTCTCTTTTTCAAAACATCACTTGTATATCAAGTCAAACTTTATAAAAAAAAATAGCTTGTCTTGCAAAACGCTCTCAAACCAAGGTTTTACTGTAGGTACATTTACAAGTTACCTTTTGCAAATAAGATATTAATATTATTACCAAACATAGTCATATATTTAAATGAACCTTTGATCAGTGTAAAACTAGTATGCTATAGAGGCGCATTGCGGGCGGTATTAACCCTTTATCGGCCGCTAGCGGGGGTTAATACCACACCACTAGCGGCTGATTCCCGCGGCAATCCCGGCAGTATAGCGCCGCTATTTTTAGCAGCGTTATACCGCCACCGCAGCTCCTGCCCCAGGCTGAAAGGGGTCTAAGGCCTGGTTCACATCTATGCATTTTTTAGTGCGTTTTCAGTTTTGCAGAAACACACTACAGTCCATTTAATATGGTTTCCTATGGATGTAGTTCACATCTGTGCATTTTATGGAGAGGGCCAGGGATTTGTTTCTGGTCTTTGGTCCCATAGACTTCAATGGATCAAAAATGTGTATTGAAAAACGCAAAATGCATCTGCAATATGCAAACTGCAACCTGCATAGGTGTGAATCAGGCCTAAGTGCAGCTTCTCTGAACTTTCTATCAGGGACAGTGCAGATGACGTCACAAGGGATATTATCTGTCCTTCTTTTGGCTTTGAGGAGGGAAATGGTGGAAGCAGGGGAGTGTCTTGCCATACTATGGCATTGGGGTTGCCACACAAAGCTCCCAGCTGGAACAATGTCACAACGTCTTAATGGACCAAAAGAGATTACACATTGTACAGTGGATGTTGCAAAACAGAGCAATTTTGCTATAAAAGAACTCCTTCTAGGTCATTACTAAAGCCCCGTACACATTGGAATTTCCGATGGAAAAAGTCAGACATGTTTAAAGTAACAGAAATTCATATCGACATGCATGGGCGTCCACTCCATAGGGCAAGGGGGGGCAACTGACCCCCCCTGGAAAATCATGACCGTGTTGAAGAGTCTTGCGGCCGCAGGCTGTCTGAGCAGTCCCGGGCCTGATGTCACACAGGCACAGCGAGCAGAGTGAAGCCGCCCCCCCCTCCAGTGTTTATGTGTACACAGGGGGAAGGAACCTGCTGCCTGTGCTACACTGATGGCTGATCTGAGGTACTGAATGGGATGGGGGAGGGGGGGTTCATCTGTACTAAAGGAGGGGGTATGTGCGGAAGGGGGGGTCCATCTGTACTGAAGGGGGGTATGTGCTGAAGGGGGGGGGGTCCATCTGTGCTGAAGGGGTGTGTGTACTGAAGGGGGTATGTGCTGAATGGGGGGTCCATCTGTGCTGAAGGGGGGTATGTGCTCAATGGGGGGTCCATCTGTGCTGAAGGGGGGTCTGTACTGAAAGGGGGGTGTGTGCTGAAGGGGGGGTCCATCTGTGCTAAAGGGAGGGTCTTTACTGAAGAGGGGGTATGTGCGGAAGGGGGGTCCATCTGGGGGAGGTATGTGCTGAATGGGGGATCCATCTGTGCTGAAGGGGGGTCTGTACTGAAAGGGGGGTATGTGCTGAAGGGGGGGTCTATCTGTGCTGAAGAGGGGGTCTGTACTGAAGGGGGTATGTGCTGAAAGGGGGTCCATCTGTGCTAAACGGGGGGGTCTGTGCCTAAAGGGGATCCATCTGTGCTGAATGGGGGGTTCTGTGCTGAAGGGGGTCCATCTGTGCAGAATGGGGGGTCTGTGCTGAAGAGGGGTCCATTTGTGCTTAATGGAGGGGTCTGTACTGAAGGGGGGGTCCATCTGTGCTGAATGGAGGGGTCTGTATATTCTCTAGGCTATATTTATATAGGCATGGAGTGAAGCTGAATTATCTCAAGAGCTATTTCACATTGCCAGCTGGCTGCGTTATTGGTAAAGCGCCACTAAAAATCAGTGGTTTACCATAGTTTTAGCTGCAATATTTGGCCGCTAGAGGGGTGCTTTTAACCCCCGCTAGCGTTTGAAGAAAGGGTTAAATGCGACTGTGTATCCCTGCTGCCGAACAAATTTCAGCGGACACCCGACATGTGCTGAGCAACCAAGTGGACGGCTGCTGGGAACCACATAAAAGGAAGCCAAGAGAAGCCAAGAGCCACGCTTGGCTCCCAAGACCCTAATTGGGGACTAGTGGTCTACTCTAGAGTACTACATATATCAGGACTACAGTCTTTATTGGCAACATGGAAATAAAAAACGGCACACACAAGATGCTATAAGTGACACACCGTAGGTTTCAGCAACCATATTTTAGATAAAGCGGCTATTGTGCAAGTTTGTGTAGGTGATAGGCACTGTGCATGCTAAACCTCTTATCATTTTTAATCTGGCTAGAGAGAAAACTTTTTTTACAGAGTATAAAAGAGAAGAGAGACACCTCTAAGTGTAGCAATAAGTTGCTAAATGTTGTACCTTCATTAAATGTAAACATATTGCTACACTTCCAGGCTTCTCTCTTTTCTTTTATGCCCAGTTGTGACATGACGCTACTCTTATATCAAGACATCGCTGAGACTGAGACTGTCACCACGGGCGGAGGATATACGCAGCAGACACATCTCCAATGATTTTTAAAATGGAGGAGCTTCTCTCGTAGTACTTCTGGGAATACTGGACAGAAAATGGAGTCGCGCTGTGTGAATGAATAATATGTCTAATCAAGAGATATATGGATCAATGATAGAAATAAGCAAGTGCAAATGACAATAAAAATAAATAAAAATAAACATAAACATAAAAATATAGTCCCATGATCATCCCGTGATCAAGTCCTGTAGAGACGAAACGTCGGGAGGCGACGTTCTGACGTCACCGCATCATCTGTTTAGGACGAACACACGTTCTGCTGAGCCGGCCGGCTTGTTGTTATTTTATGCTATCGATTTCTACTTAAATGTAGGTGTATTTTTACCTTTCACATTAAAGTAGTGTTACGTTTTAACGCTATGTGAGTCTCTCTTGTTTTCGGATGCCCTGAATGCTTATTGGTGATTACTGAGGACCCTCTACGCTATCAAGGATGCTTGGGTTACTGCTGCTGGATTGTCTTGTTCCCTGCATTATCTGATCCCTATTGGGATCGCAGGCTCTGGTAAGGGTCAGTGTTTTGCATTGGTGGTGGTTCTTTGCTCTGTCCATCCATCACAGCCGTTTGTCAACCAACACTTCTGAGGATTAAACACGTTCATGCTGCATGCTTTGGACTTTTTTCTGGTTTCACTTCACTTATTGACAGACAATTTTGTGAAAGATTGTTATCTATCACTGGGACTATATTTTTATGTTTATTTTTATGTTTATGTTTATTTTTTTATTTATTTTTATTGTCATTTGCACTTGCTTATTTCTATCATTGATCCATATGTCTCTTGATTAGACATATTATTCATTCACACAGCGCGACTCCATTTTCTGTCTTGTATTATTTTATGTTGTATAACATTTTTGAGTTGCTGCTCTATTTTCGTTTTTCTTTGTAAGGTATGCGCAATTTTTTCCTTTTTTCTGGGAATACTTACCTGTGCTCCTTGAACTGGCCAAGCATCAGTACTCACCAACACAACACATTTGTTCTAAATCTACTTTTCTGAACATTTAAACTACTAACTGCTAAGTAACATCCTCACTAAGGACCTGTATTTGAGCTGTGGTTCTATTAACATCACTGCTTTCATCTGGAGCAACTTAAGGACCACATTTCCTCATACTTCTAAGTGTTGCATTTCTACTGGCATATCCTCTGTCCTCACTTGTTTTTTCCTCTACCCTTCCTATTTGGAAGAATCCATTGTAAGGTCCTGAAGAAGTGTTTTTCCAACGCGCAACATGTCGGGCTGAGCACCGTGTGACACTCCACCTCCTGAGAACGTCAAGGGTCTTTTCAAATTTTCAATTAAGTGGCTGTGAGCCTTCCACTTTTAATTTATTTTGAGTCCCTGTATTGTATTTACATGTATTAGGTGGTCTGTCATGCCAATGTTTTTGTAATTGTAGGCCTCTTTTATGGCACTATTTATGTAATTTTTTGTTTTCTAAATAGTTTTGTATTTTTATAATAAATATTCAAACTTTAATCATACTACGCCTCCAAAGTCCATTATCTGCCTTATACACATGTGTATTTTCATTTATACATATGTGTGTGTATTCTCTTTTTCAAAACATCACTTGTATATCAAGTCAAACTTTATAAAAAAAAATAGCTTGTCTTGCAAAACGCTCTCAAACCAAGGTTTTACTGTAGGTACATTTACAAGTTACCTTTTGCAAATAAGATATTAATATTATTACCAAACATAGTCATATATTTAAATGAACCTTTGATCAGTGTAAAACTAGTATGCTATAGAGGCGCATTGCGGGCGGTATTAACCCTTTATCGGCCGCTAGCGGGGGTTAATACCACACCACTAGCGGCTGATTCCCGCGGCAATCCCGGCAGTATAGCGCCGCTATTTTTAGCAGCGTTATACCGCCACCGCAGCTCCTGCCCCAGGCTGAAAGGGGTCTAAGGCCTGGTTCACATCTATGCATTTTTTAGTGCGTTTTCAGTTTTGCAGAAACACACTACAGTCCATTTAATATGGTTTCCTATGGATGTAGTTCACATCTGTGCATTTTATGGAGAGGGCCAGGGATTTGTTTCTGGTCTTTGGTCCCATAGACTTCAATGGATCAAAAATGTGTATTGAAAAACGCAAAATGCATCTGCAATATGCAAACTGCAACCTGCATAGGTGTGAATCAGGCCTAAGTGCAGCTTCTCTGAACTTTCTATCAGGGACAGTGCAGATGACGTCACAAGGGATATTATCTGTCCTTCTTTTGGCTTTGAGGAGGGAAATGGTGGAAGCAGGGGAGTGTCTTGCCATACTATGGCATTGGGGTTGCCACACAAAGCTCCCAGCTGGAACAATGTCACAACGTCTTAATGGACCAAAAGAGATTACACATTGTACAGTGGATGTTGCAAAACAGAGCAATTTTGCTATAAAAGAACTCCTTCTAGGTCATTACTAAAGCCCCGTACACATTGGAATTTCCGATGGAAAAAGTCAGACATGTTTAAAGTAACAGAAATTCATATCGACATGCATGGGCGTCCACTCCATAGGGCAAGGGGGGGCAACTGACCCCCCCTGGAAAATCATGACCGTGTTGAAGAGTCTTGCGGCCGCAGGCTGTCTGAGCAGTCCCGGGCCTGATGTCACACAGGCACAGCGAGCAGAGTGAAGCCGCCCCCCCCTCCAGTGTTTATGTGTACACAGGGGGAAGGAACCTGCTGCCTGTGCTACACTGATGGCTGATCTGAGGTACTGAATGGGATGGGGGAGGGGGGGTTCATCTGTACTAAAGGAGGGGGTATGTGCGGAAGGGGGGGTCCATCTGTACTGAAGGGGGGGTATGTGCTGAAGGGGGGGGGGTCCATCTGTGCTGAAGGGGTGTGTGTACTGAAGGGGGTATGTGCTGAATGGGGGGTCCATCTGTGCTGAAGGGGGGTATGTACTGAAAGGGGGGTCCATCTGTGCTGAAGGGGGGTCTGTACTGAAAGGGGGGTGTGTGTAGAAGGGGGGGTCCATCTGTGCTAAAGGGAGGGTCTTTACTGAAGAGGGGGTATGTGCGGAAGGGGGGTCCATCTGGGGGAGGTATGTGCTGAATGGGGGATCCATCTGTGCTGAAGGGGGGTCTGTACTGAAAGGGGGGTATGTGCTGAAGGGGGGGGTCTATCTGTGCTGAAGAGGGGGTCTGTACTGAAGGGGGTATGTGCTGAAAGGGGGTCCATCTGTGCTAAACGGGGGGTCTGTGCCTAAAGGGGATCCATCTGTGCTGAATGGGGGGTTCTGTGCTGAAGGGGGTCAATCTGTGCAGAATGGGGGGTCTGTGCTGAAGAGGGGTCCATTTGTGCTTAATGGAGGGGTCTGTACTGAAGGGGGGGTCCATCTGTGCTGAATGGAGGGGTCTGTATATTCTCTAGGCTATATTTATATAGGCATGGAGTGAAGCTGAATTATCTCAAGAGCTATTTCACATTGCCAGCTGGCTGCGTTATTGGTAAAGCGCCACTAAAAATCAGTGGTTTACCATAGTTTTAGCTGCAATATTTGGCCGCTAGAGGGGTGCTTTTAACCCCCGCTAGCGTTTGAAGAAAGGGTTAAATGCGACTGTGTATCCCTGCTGCCGAACAAATTTCAGCGGACACCCATGTCGACATGTGCTGAGCAACCAAGTGGACGGCTGCTGGGAACCACATAAAAGGAAGCCAAGAGCCACGCTTGGCTCCCAAGACCCTAATTGGGGACTAGTGGTCTACTCTAGAGTACTACATATATCAGGACTACAGTCTTTATTGGCAACATAGAAATAAAAAACGGCACACACAAGATGCTATAAGTGACACACCGTAGGTTTCAGCAACCATATTTTAGATAAAGCGGCTATTGTGCAAGTTTGTGTAGGTGATAGGCACTGTGCATGCTAAACCTCTTATCATTTTTAATCTGGCTAGAGAGAAAACTCACAGCTCATTATCAACAATTTAAAAGCAGCCCACTGCTTTGTTTTTCTGTATTAAAATTACAAAGCTAAGAGGTAAATGCTTTCTATTATGTGTTATCAATGATACACTTTACAGCCCCCACATTCTGTTTAGCACACAATAATAAAGAAGGAGTTTGAAGTAGCACAACAAAATGGAGATTTTTAAACTTTAAAGGCTAAGGGCCAGATCCACAACCAGCGGGCGCAACGTAACTTTTGTGATTTAAGTTACACCGCCGCAAATTGCCCAAGTTAGTGCCCGATCCACAAAGCACTTACCTGGAAATTTGCGGCGGTGTATCCTAAATCAGTCCGGCGCAAGGCGGGCCAATTCAAATGGAGCGAGTCCCATTTAAATTAGGCGCGCTCCCGCGCCGGATGTACTGCGCATGCTCCCGATGCTATTTTCCCGACGTGCTTTGCGTTACGTTACGTTGCGCCGAGTTTTGTGAATCGCAACGTGTAAAAAAGAGATGCGGCGGGAAAAAAAAAATGTAAAAAAAATTTGACAGCGACGCGGGAAAGACGGGTATACTTTTACATGGTGTACTAACTTTACACTTTGTAAAAGCAGCCCTATCTTTGCGACGGCAAACTAACACTTACGGCGACTTAACGAAGGGAAAAAGCTTTGTGGATCTCCGTAAGTGCTAATTTGCATACCCGACGCTGGATTACGACGAGAAATGCCCCCAGCGGCGGCCGCGGTACTGCATCCTAAGATCCGACAGTGTAAGTCCATTACACCTGTCTGATCTTAGGACTAGCTATGCGTAACTGATTCTATGAATCGGCCGCATAGTTAGAAACAGGGATACGACGGCGTATCAGTAGATACTCCGTCGTATCCCTTTTGTGGATCTGGCCCTAAGTTCCCCTTTTCCGTGAATTTCCAAGTATTACAGGAGAGACAACCAATGGTTTTCCTGTCCCGGCAACAAGGCAGGATGTGAGGATTGCTAACTGGGAGTTTTTCAGTGACACTTCCAGGGGGCAAAAAATTGCCTATAGATATGACAATAAAATAAACTTTTTTTTCAAAGCTGCACAGTTTTTATCACCTGCTGGGTCCCCTTGACTGCATAGGCTATGTTCTGGAACAGGTGAACTTAGCCCTTAAAGTGGAACTTTACTAGAAAAATAAGTCTTGCTAGATGACTTCAGGCTGGCCCCTTTTGCAGGTATAGCTATGTAAAACATTGAAAATAAGTGTCTATACTGTTTAAAATCCAGTAATATACAGTCTCTCCCTGCTCTGCACATGCTTAGCTGCTCTCAATTTTTAGGTATTTTTAGGCACTGCTGAGTTTGTAGAGGCCGAGCTGCTGACAGCCTAAAGCCTGGCACACACAACAGGATTTCCATCTGAAATGGAATCCCTTGGACTACAGGAGAGTCAGGACGCTCACTAACACACAGCTCCTTTCTCCATCTGCAATGTAGAGAGCGTACTGACTCTCCTGTAGTCCAAGGGAGGGGGCGAGCACGACACTCCACACTAGGGAGAAAGCCTTGCATTACTGTGTGGAGTTACAGACAGAAGAACAGGAAGTGAGGATTTCTCAGAAGAAATAAGGACATTTAAAAGCAAAATGGAAGGATGAGATAAGTGAAGGAGGACTGCACTAAGGTAAAGGAAGCTATTTAGGATTTTTTTTTTTTTACCTTAACAACCCCTTTAAGGTTTGACCTCATATTTTATGGTTTTGGTAAATCTGAAGACAAAAATCTGCAGAAAATCTAAAGGCCCAAACAAACGATCGGATTTTTCATCGGACAAATGTTCGCTGTGAGAACAGACAAACTTTCCAGCAACAAATGTCCTACGTCGGCTATTCTGATCATGTTTACACAAGTCCATCAGACTTAAGTCCAAAGTACAAGCACGCATGCTCAGAACCAATGCTAAAGATTAGCCATCAATAGCAGAAGTTTCCCACAGGGTGGCGGTAAAGAGCTGAAAAAACACATGATTTGGTGAAAGTTGGCTGAAAAAGTCCTGCCATGTGTATGCATACCAAGTTCACAGCCAAAGCATATTCGGAGGAAAATCCACGGAAAAGTCAGTTGGAAGTCTGATCGTGTGTATGGGGCTTTTAAGTGGAATTAAACCCTCCTATCCTTTACAGCTCCTATTCTGTTTGATCTGCAACTGCCACGGTGCTGCACATGTGATCAGTTAGGTCCCTTGCACACTGGTGTTTTTCATGCGGTACAGCGCTAAAAAAAGGGCTGCTATACCGCATGAAAAATCATGCCCTGTAGTGTTCAATGTGAAAGCCCAAAGGCTTTCACATTGAAGCGGTGCGCTAGCAGGAGCGCTCCAAAAGTCCTGCTAGCCGCATCTTTACCGCGGTATAGGAGCGGTGTGTTCACCGCTCCTATACCGCGCCTTCCCATTGAAATCAATGGGAAAGCATGGTAATACCGCGGTAAAACCGCCCACGTAATTAACCCTTTTTCGGCCGCTAGCGGGGGTTAAAACCTCACCGCTAGCGCCCGAATATCGCGGTAAATACGACGGTATAGCCGCGCTACAAATAGCGCGGCTACACCGTCACCGCGGCTGCACGCCTCAGTGTGAAAGCAACCTTATGACGTCAGCCATTTAATGGTTTGACAGTTTGGTTGAGGGCACAAGCCAATGTGACAGTTGGCAATCCTGGCATTCCAGCAATGGGACTGTTATTTGAAACCATTAAATCAATGGGTTTAGTTCCACTTTATCAATTTACTGCTGTTCAGGGGCTCTGGGCTTCAGTAAAATGTCAGCTTCCAGCAAGAAGCAATTCTAGAGGCAGTTTACAGCATAAACTAATTTTGGTAGCATAATTATTAATGTGGAAAGTATGTTCCTTGCTAAAGAACATTATGTTTTATCAAGTTGTTATGGGTAAAGTTCTGCTTTAAGTGACCTTGTAAAGAAGAGCTCAAGGCTCCCTGGAAAGAAGTGCTCCCACTATAAGACATTGGGCATCTTTCCTGCAATAACTTTATATAAGTGAAAATATCTGGCTATTTATTATTAATCTTTTATTTCAATATCGTCCTTCATTCAACTGAACTTCTTTCCTCTTAGTCCCATTGTACATTACATTTATGATACAGATGGGGCACTACAGCTGTAGTAGTGCAGCAATTTAAACCTTCCAAGCACCTTATGCAG
The DNA here is from genome assembly GCF_905171775.1 of Rana temporaria. Taxonomy (NCBI): domain Eukaryota; kingdom Metazoa; phylum Chordata; class Amphibia; order Anura; family Ranidae; genus Rana; species Rana temporaria. The sequence goes on from NC_053490.1 coordinate 475,865,271, forward strand.
CTGTCTTATTACTAATATAACTTTCAAAGTTGTGAAATTCCTAAAATCTGTTTCAGACTTTCCTCAACTGCTGGCCGTAGGACTCAGCAGTGGTATCATGTCAGATGATAACTGTTAAAGGATAACTAAACCCCAAAACAAAAAAAGATCATGTATGGTGGTGTCCCAGTCATTAGATGTGTTAGCTACGTTAGTTTCCTTTTTTTTCAAGCTAGGAACATTTTCAGTAAGTTTTCTTTTACAGTAAATTCCAGTGTTGCCAACCTACCAGATTAAAATTTACTGACGCAACACCAAAATTTACTGGCACAGCCATGTTTTTACTGGCATTTCCAAAAGTTTACAAAATTATAGTTGTGCAAATTGTACAAATTTCAGTATTTAGGCTACACATAAGTAACATATGCAATTAGCAATGTGATTAAAGGTAGATATTAAGGCAAAAAACATATTTCTTATTAACTTAACTTAACTTATTTTATTTTCAATCTAGCAAGTAAGTAGCTCAGGGACAGGACTGTGCAGCAGGCAGCACAGATCACCGACACATCCCCTCCTAAGTCACAGTGACAGCCTCTCTCCATGCCAGATGGTCCTCTCAGTCCCCTCCAGTCCAAACAGCACCGACAGTCCTGCTCCTGGCTTGCCTTGCTCTTGTCCCACAGACCTGAACACAAAGCTGCTCCGCTTGGCTCTCTTGCACCATAACATCACACGACATGCCCTGCCAGACCTGCCCCAATTGTACCCGAGCTGCACATGCCCAGTTCCGAGCCAATCGTCACAGACATATTTTTTTTACTGGTGTAGCACCTGTGTACTTTATGGTACCGGTGCTAGTTCAATTTAAGGGTAGATCAGAGTGTAGTTAGACTCTGATCCAGATTGTTAAGTGCAAAACAGGGTCTCTGTCTCAGCTTGGCTGTACTGTAGGCTTATTCTGTTGTACTGGGGTTTTCTTCCAGCCCCGGTGCTACAGGTGGCAGCAGTGGAGTCAAGTTTTCGGTGCTTTTTCCCAGCAGCCAATCAGGAGGGTTGTCCTCGCTGTGCATGCTGTGGAGGGGTATTTATGAGGCAGACGCCATTGGTTCTGGGTCTTTTTCGTCCAGTGTGGCACCCACCTTTAGGGTGACCACATCACGGCGCCTCTGCGTTATACCCTACATGGCCGGGGCATGCGTGCCATGCTGTGTTCTTGGTTCTGGGACCATGCTGGCCCGGGGCATTCTGAACAGCGATGGGGACACAGTGAGTGACTGGGTTCCCACTTTTGAAGATCCCAAGCTGTACTGCTGTTCGGTGGGGAGTCAGTCTGAGGAGCACCATTGAGGGGCTGGTGGTCCAAAAGGGCCTGGACAAACCACCGGGGATCAAGGTAGCCGTACACTGAGGGATTGATCACCTGTCTGTCGGCACCTGGGCGACAAGTTGAAGGAGATCCAGCCGTAACTTATCCAAGGAGGGATATCTACAACAATTCAATCCAGAGAGGGCCTGTGTCAGAGATATCTTTCTGAGGCTCACTGAGGGAGGTCTGTGGCAGAGACTCAAGTTCAAGTTCACCAAGGAGGGTCTGTGGCAGAGACTTTACCCTACAATTGTCCGAGTGATACTCCGGCTGCCAGGTCAGTGAGAGAGGCCTGTCCGGGTACACTAAACCCACTCCGGCAGGAGTGGCACAGAGAATTGTTGCGCTTGGGAGCAGGACTGTTTCCCTATAATCACGCCTGAATTTGCTATTCTCCCTTCTTCTTCAACTTTACTTTCCTTATCACAAGTTTACTGTTTTTACTCGGCTGGGTAATAAATAGCACAGCAAAGAGCACCTGTCGTGGACATTCCTTTACTTCTACTATATGCAATACGCATCACTCACCCCTAGGAATTTTGGAGGAGCCATGAGGTAATATGCCGCCCAAAAATCTAGCAGCTTCACTGGGGGTAATGCTACACTGGCAACCTTTTCCTCTTACTGGCATTTACTGGCAGGAGAAAAGCGCCCATTTTCTAAAAATACTGACCGTTGGCAACACTGGTAAATATATGTATGCCCTTACCTTACTTAAGCGGTAATCCAAAGTTTACATGACCTTCAACTACTTTACATATTCACTGTTTATTAATAATTTGACTGGAGTCCTACTTTAACCTGTGGACACAAGTAATTCCTAATGAACTCATTAATAGCTTCCCCCCTGTCAAATGTGATTTCAGCTATATTTCAGTATACTACATAATGCATCTGGGATGGAGGGTTGCAGAGATTAATTGCTTTTGCTTCATTTCCTTGTCATTGACAGGAAGAGCCTGTGAGGCACAGATCTTTGGAGAATAGTTTTTATGAAGCTATGTCACTCAGTGGAATGACACAACTTTACTGATGCCCCATCTGACAACATATGGCACAATGAAACTGGAAAATGACAAAATTGAGACTGAAATATTTATTGTATATATTGCATATTTAAAGTATTACTATCAATGCATCGAAATATAGGGTCTGGCCTTTTAGGTTATCATTGTAGCATTGGACCTAAAATGCTGCAAATTGCTGTTTAGTGAATGAGGCGAAGCTGTGCTGAGTTTAATCCTCCAGTCATGTGCAAGCAGAACACTTTTTTTTTTTTTTTTACATTTCTCTTGCACATGATTGAGTATTCTTTGCAGAGTGACTTTTTACTTAGTGTCACCTCATTTAGTAAACTAAGTGAAAATTACCTTGGCAACATGCTCTATTCCTTTAAAAATTCGAACCCATTAGGGGTGATTTACTAAAACTGGAGTGTGCAAAATCTGATGCAGCTCTGCATAGTAACCAATCAGCTTTCAGGTTTTTTGTCAAATCATAATTGAACAAGCTGCAGTTAGAAGCTGTTTGGCTACCATGCACAGCTGCACCAGATTTTGCACTCTCCAGTTTTAGTAAATCAACCCAAATGAGTCATGTGTCAGTGCCAGGACTTGGTTTTATACAGTATATAGCAGAATAGGTTCACACTTAGCAGAAAACCAACCAGAGCCTCGAGGCCAGAGTTTAAATATATCTTAATCTTAATTTTAATTTAACAAATTGTGATGTGAACGTAATACAAAATGAAATGGATTTTAATTCAGTATGATGGTTATGGCACAAATTTGACAATGGCTGGGTTCACATTTGCTGAGGCCGCGGTTTCCAGCATGGGGTGTGGTGTGTACCTGTCCACCTATTTCCAGCGTGGGGTCTGGTGCGTACCTGTTCACCTATTCAGGTGCAAATCAGGTCCGAAGTGTTACCTGAATTTGTACATGAATCGGAAGCAAAGACACACAGGACCCTTTTTAAATGTGAACTGCGGCTGCTCCGGAGCTGTGTGAACTGGCTCCATTGAGAAACGGTCACACTCTCCTGTCACGCGATTTGGAAGTGGAGAAAGCCACATCCGATTTGCATATGTGTGAACCTGGCCTAAAGGAGAACTGTAGTATAGGATTGCCATTTAACTTCTACAGTATAATGTTAAGTTAAAGTGATTGTAAAGTCTTGTTTTTATTTTTTTTACTTTTACTTACCTGCTCTGTTGCAGTGGATTTGCACAGAGCATCCTGGATCCTCCTGTTCTTGGGTCTCTCTTCTGTGATCCTGGCCCCTCCCTCCCGTACAGTGCCACTAAATCAAGCAACTTGCTATGGGGGCACCTGAACAGAGTCACAGCTCCCTGCATCCATTCAGCCCGACCCGGCCTGTCCCCCTCTCTCCCCTGATTGGCTAGCTGATTTTGATTGACATCAGCGGCAGCCGATAGCGCCGTTGATGTGTCTCAGCCAATCAGGAGGGAGAATCTGGAATGGTTGAGACACTCGTGGACATCCCTAGATAGTGTTAAGGGGGCTGAGGGGGGCTGCTGCACACGGAATACTTTTTATCTCAATGCATAGAATGCATTAAGATAAAAAAATCTTCTGCCTTTACAATCACTTTAAGTGCAATTGTTTTGCTTGTAAGCTGTAGCAGTACATGTTTTATGTATGTGTTATAATTAGGGGTTGTCTTACTTTCTTATACTATGTATAAATGAGGATGTATAACTGATTCAATTTTGCATCCCAGGGACAATAGACACCAGAACAAACAGAGAGGGTAAAACTCCCCAGCGAAGACACTAACTTCAAAAAAAGAGGTATTACCACTTACACCTTCTATGCAAAACAAAATCAATCAATCAATAAAAAAAAGATTTAGTTATAGATCCCCTTTAACATTGTTTGTCTGGGCAGTCAAGTCCAGTGATTTGACATCAATCAAACACATTTAGGAAATAAATCTTCTTTTCAATTTAGCACCCAATAGGATAAAGTAATATATTACTGGGAACCTATGCCAGTTAATGATTTTCATTGAATACACTGAGTATTCAAATGCAATAACTTTTTTTTTTCCTTGGTACTTTGTTCCAATTTTGAAACATAGTCTATAACCTCCTGTATATATTTATATATACTGTATAATATATATATATATATATATATATATATATACAGTGAGGAAAATAAGTATTTGAACACCCTGCTATTTTGCAAGTTCTCCCACTTGGAAATCATGGAGGGGTCTGAAATTGTTATCGTAGGTGCATGTCCACTGTGAGAGACATAATCCAAAAAAAAATCCAGAAATCACAATGTATGATTTTTTTAACTATTTATTTGTATGATACAGCTGCAAATAAGTATTTGAACACCTGAGAAAATCAATGTTAATATTTGGTACAGTAGCCTTTGTTTGCAATTACAGAGGTCAAACGTTTCTTGTAGTTTTTCACCAGGTTTGCACACACTGGAGGAGGGATTTTGGCCCACTCCTCCACACAGATCTTCTCTAGATCAGTCAGGTTTCTGGGCTGTCGCTGAGAAACACGGAGTTTGAGCTCCCTCCAAAGATTCTCTATTGGGTTTAGGTCTGGAGACTGGCTAGGCCACGCCAGAACCTTGATATGCTTCTTACAGAGCCACTCCTTGGTTATCCTGGCTGTGTGCTTCGGGTCATTGTCATGTTGGAAGACCCAACCTCGACCCATCTTCAAAGCTCTAACTGAGGGAAGGAGGTTGTTGCCCAAAATCTGGCAATACATGGCCCCGGTCATCCTCTCCTTAATACAGTGCAGTCGCCCTGTCCCATGTGCAGAAAAACACCCCCAAAGCATGATGCTACCACCCCCATGCTTCACAGTAGGGATGGTGTTCTTGGGATGGTACTCATCATTCTTCTTCCTCCAAACACGGTTAGTGGAATTATGACCAAAAAGTTATATTTTGGTCTCATCTGACCACATGACTTTCTCCCATGACTCCTCTGGATCATCCAAATGGTCATTGGCAAACTTAAGACGGGCCTCGACATGTGCTGGTTTAAGCAGGGGAACCTTCCGTGCCATGCATGATTTCAAACCATGACGTCTTAGTGTATTACCAACAGTAACCTTGGAAACGGTGGTCCCAGCTCTTTTCAGGTCATTGACCAGCTCCTCCCGTGTAGTCCTGGGCTGATTTCTCACCTTTCTTAGGATCATTGAGACCCCACGAGGTGAGATTTTGCATGGAGCCCCAGTCCGAGGGAGATTGACAGTCATGTTTAGCTTCTTCCATTTTCTAATGATTGCTCCAACAGTGGACCTTTTTTCACCAAGCTGCTTGGCAATTTCCCCGTAGCCCTTTTCCAGCCTTGTGGAGGTTACAATTTTGTCTCTAGTGTCTTTGGACAGCTTTTTGGTCTTGGCCATGTTAGTAGTTGGATTCTTACTGATTGTATGGGGTGGACAGGTGTCTTTATGCAGCTAATGACCTCAAATAGGTGCATCTAATTTAGGATAATAAATGGAGTGGAGGTGGACATTTTAAAGGCAGACTAACAGGCCTTTGAGGGTCAGAATTCTAGCTGATAGACAGGTGTTCAAATACTTATTTGCAGCTGTATCATACAAATAAATAGTTAAAAAATCATAAATTGTGATTTCTGGATTTTTTTTTTTGATTATGTCTCTCACAGTGGACATGCACCTACGATGACAATTTCAGACCCCTCCATGATTTCCAAGTGGGAGAACTTGCAAAATAGCAGGGTGTTCAAATACTTATTTTCCTCACTGTATATATATATATATATATATATATATATATATATATATATATATATATATATATATATATATTATAATGTGGAGTCATTGTCATTATTCCTAGGTCTAGCAAGGGCACATAACTCATAATAGTGTCTGCAGCTGTAATTTCAATCCTGTCATATGAAGTCATACAATAAAATGTTATCCTGGAGAAGGATTTTAGAAGCTTGCTGATATAATAAATCAACAACACAAACTTCTCTCTTGGTATGAAAATCAAGGCAGTACAGGTCATGTGTTTTCTCCGAAACCCTTTTTGGGCCTCTGAACATTACTGTAAATCTGTCCTTAGCTATAAAATAGATTAATGTCCAGAGTTTTAATAGAAAAGAAAACATAATCAACATAAATGTACGCAAATGCTGAAACACTACCAATTAATGAACAATTCCTAAAGGGTAAGTCCAGCAAAAAACATTTTTATTGCTACACAAAATAGAAGAGATTTTTGTTTTTCAAGTCCTTAATACTGTCCGTGACCAATCCCCAGACCATTGAAAACTAAAAAGATTGTTGTCTGGTGTTCCACCTGAATAGTCACCTGAACAATCCACCCTTTACCTAAAGGCAAGCCTTATGCCTCGTACACACGATCAGAATTTCCGATTAAAAAAGTCAGACGGAATTTTTTAATCGGATATTCTAACCATGTGTGTGCCCCATCTGACTTTTTTCCGTCTAAGTTTAGAAAGAGAACATGTTCTCTTTTTTTCCGATGGAAAACAATCCTATCGAAAACTCCGTTCATCTGTGTGGAACTCCGACGGAGAAAGAAACATGCATGCTCAGAATCAAGTCGACGCATGCTCGGAAGCATTGAACTTCATTTTTCTAGGCTCGTCGTAGTGTTGTACATCACTGCGTTTTGGATGGCCAGAATTTGGCATGACAGTTTGTATGCAAGACAGCTTGAACGGAATTCCATCTGAAAATTCCGCCAGAGTTTATCCCATCGGAAAAAATGATTGTGTGTAATCACAGATCATTTGACTGTTTCTCATCTTTTCCACAGGAGAGGGGCAGAGTGGGCTCTGTTTGCATATGAGATGTTCTAACAGTTTTGAAAGGCTTCTAGTGCAATTCAATTTGCCTCTGACTGCCAAGGGATCAAATTATTGCCCTCTAGGTAGATCAGAAATGACTTGATAGCCACATACAGTGTTTACAGTATATCCCTAATGTATAATTAGGGATGGGTGGAGTGATTTTGGTAAAATTCATTTGAACAAGAAATTACTGATTTTGCTGAAACTTCACCGATGTGGAAATATGCAATTTTGCTCCTTAAGCTGCCATGGCTTGAAAAAAAAAATATATATATGTAACGCCCTACTATTTTCCATAGCGGGTGCTGCCTTAAATTTAGAGGGTGGTCAGAGATTTAACTACCTCTGACTGTATTGTTTTACCAAATTTGGGCCTCTGTTCCAGCCATGGCTGTACTGTGAGTGACCACTATTGTTGTCTGGGGTGTTGGTCCCCCCCCCAGGCCAAGGGTGGCAGCAGTCAAGTCAGGGTGTATTGGGTGTTTTTCCTCGGCAGCCAATCAGTGAGGGTTGATTGCCTCGCTGAGCATGCTGGGGGAGAGTACTTAAGGAACAGACATCATTAGTTTGCGGTCGTCGATCGCTGGTCTGTTGTCCCACCACTCCCCGTGTGTGGCCCTCATGGCCGGGGGTGCGTGTTCAAGTGTTCCTGGCTCCGGGACCACGTTGGTCCGGGGTTGTGATCTACTATGTAGGCCTGGTAGTCAGACTGGGTCTATGATTGCAGAGTGGTCCTGTGCTGTCCATCCTGAGGGAGGAAGCCACCCGATGAAGCACCTGTCTTGGAGAGCACCGAGCATGAGGCTGGTACTGTATCTCAGGAGAGGCCTTGAAATTCATTGACGCACGATTGCTGAAAGGCTGAGTGATGGTCGCCTGTCAGTTTAAATTCTCAAGTTTATTCAAGAGAGATCCGGGTGCTTAATCCTATCCTAATGTTAAGAAGGATTCTGGACCGAATACGTCTCTATCTTTGGGAAGGCCAGTGGCAGAGACTTTGCTGAAGTTTCCGTGTGACTTTTGGCTGCTAGGCTGGTGAGAGAGGCCTATCCAGGTGCACAATACCACAATACTCACTCTGGCTACAGTGGCAACGAAAGTTACATTGCTGGAAGCAGGATTGTTTCCGAACCAAGTTTTACACCTGAACCTACTACCTATTACCCTTCTACCTTTCCAGCTCCTACCCCATTGGGTAATAAATCACAAAAAAAGACACCTAAAGTGTGCAGTTCTTCTCAACACTCATCGATTACCCTAGACGGCAAAGGAATAGAGGTAACACGCCACCCAAAACAAACCAGCAGCTCCTTCGGGGGTAGTGCTACATACATATATTTAAGGTATGTATTTTTAGGATGTATTTATTTAATTTAGTGATCTTGGTTCTTGTTTTTTTTTTTCTTGTTTGTGTAAATTTGATTTTTCAATATGTACTGTTGCTCTCTTTTATTTTTATAACATAAACTAATAAGGCAGCATTTTTTTGGCACAAGAACAGGTTCATCATAGTTGAAAGTAACTTCCATAACCAATAGGAACCATTTAACCCTCCTGGCGGTATTCCCGAGTCTGGCTCGGGGTAAGATTTTTGTACCAAAAGCGGTATCCCCGAGCCAGACTCGGGCTCGCCTCGCAGCAGCCAGAGACAAAGTTACTTACCTTGTCCCTGGATCCTGCGATGCCTCCCCGCTGTGTGAGCGAGCGGGTTCTTGCTCGATTCACACAGTGTCCCTGTGTGCCACCAATCTCCGTTCCCTGCGACGTTACGACGCACGGGAGCGGAGAACGGCGCCAAATTCTAAAAAGTTAACAAACACATTACATACAGTATACTGTAATCTTATAGATTACAGTACGGTATGTAAAAAATACACACCCCCTTTGTCCCTAGTGGTCTGCCCAGTGTCCTGCATGTACTTTTATATAATAAAAACTGTTCTTTCTGCCTGCAAACGGTAGATTGTCCATAGCAACCAAAAGTGTCCCTTTATGTCAAAAGTGGTTTTAGAGCAGCTAGAAAACAGCGATAATATATTATAATCACTTGCAGAATTGTGCGATAGCGATTTGTGGGGAAATTCGTCATAAAAAAAAAAAATAATGACAGCAACAATTCTGCAACTGAGCAAATTTCAGTGATTTTGAGTTGATTACATTATTGAATAATTTTTAATATAATTATATTATTATTTGTTATAATTATTTATAATTATTTATTATATTATAATTTATCATTTTGTTTTTCAAACTTTTTCATACCCGGGATGCCTACTAGACTCTTGTTTGGTCAGATTTAAGTGAGTTATTCCTAAGAATTACAGGCCTACAATATAAAACGCCAAATTTCCTTGCAAAATAATGGTACCGCTTTCAGCACCTAAAATCTGAAATAATCATACCGCCAGGGAGGTTAAATGCCATTTCACATATAAAAATGATCAAAAAACACCCTAATTTCACCTGTTCGGTTTTCACCAACATTTTTTGGGAAACGGGAACTCTCAATTTTCTTAATTTCCAATAAATATATTGTTTATGTCAATGCCTTCAAAATACTGCTCTTTCTACAAGAGCCTCATGTCTAAGGGTAGCTGTAAGGGGCAATCTCAAAAAGATTGGCTTATCTTTAAACTTACATTAAATCCCTGCAGTTAGATATTGTCTTTTGTAGGTCTTTTTAATATATATATATTTAGCAGTCATTCAAATCATTCAGTCTGGTTACACAAACACAATAATGATTGACCACAATTTTTTTTCCACCTGATATGCCAGTAGATAGGATGCTGAAGGCAACATTAATTCTCCTGAAGTTTATTTTCCGGTGCCAGTATATGACATTGTTATAAATAAAGCCAAGACATGTTTATTTTTCTGTGGTATCAGGCTGGTTGCTATCAGATAATCGCGGCTTAGTGGACATTTCAATTAGACTGTGCAAATAAAGAGGAGACAAAGCTAATAGAGCCAAATATGTATCTGTTATCTTTTAAATGAATCCCACAATTCCAACACAGTGTTTGTAAAATCACTTTTATAAAAACAATGTACTTAAAATAAAGGCTGATAAATATGAGATTGTGGTTGGATGATCTGACCATTGAATAATCATTCTTTAGACTAATTATGTCATAACCATGCATACTAGAAAAATCCAAAAACTGATTTAGCACCCTTACACACACTAGTTTACCACTTTGACTAAAAATAAAGTGACTGTCATTTCATATCTATGGGCACCTAAACACAAATGGCCAGAAAAATAGTAACGCCTAACAATGCCGAGTTTTTTGTCACCATTGGTGTGTGCACAGGTTGTGCCAGGTGTGCCCGAGCACACCCTAATCACCCTGTGCTGCGCAGATTGCCCCTGCTGCTTGGCTGCAGAGAAACGGGCAGGGGGAAGCTCTGTCCTCAGTCCCTTTCTCTGTATCTAAAGTGATACATACGGGGGTCTGTTTAGACCCTTGATATTTCACCAAAGCCCCCCAATGGAGCTCCAAAAAATTTTAATTTTTTTTTTTTATATTATTGTAAAAAAATAATAATAATAAAATAATACAAATAAACTACTGACACCAATCTCTGCCCTACTGACACCTCCACTGCTCTACGACACCAACCTCTGCCCTATATATATTTACATACATGTACGTGTGTTTGAGTTTCGGGGTGCACACCCTAATGCAATAGGCTGCGCACACCTATGTTTGTCACACAAACTGGTCCAGAATACCTGGAAGAGCTTCTGTATACCTTAGGAGCTATTTCAATTTCATTACACCCATAAAACTCACAATAACTGCTTTATAATCATCTTCCCCCTAGTCTTCAATGCATTTGCCCTAATCAAAAACTGCTAACCACATCTACACTATACAATATTAAATTATAATTTACAGAAATGATGATCAATATGATTTTAAGTAATGTTTGAAAAAAATATATATTTTTTTTCATTAAAGTAGAACTAAAGGCATTTTTTTTTTCACTTTGGATAGAATAAGGAAGGGCTATAATCCCTGTAAAATACATTTTAGGGGTTGATTTACTAAAGGCAGGGTTGTCACCAGGGTCACGAAAACTAGTGTCCCCATTGGGTTGTTCCAGTGCCAAAATGTGGGATTTTCTTTTACTTTTACTTTTGGTGATAATGGTAAACAGGACTAATAGAGAAGGTGAATCTCACTAACAGGAGCACAGACAACAATAAAAACCTGACAGGTGTTTTAGTCCCTCTGCACTCTATTCAGCACTCTATTCAAAACTAAAAAAAATGCCTTTTGTTAAACATTAAAGACATGGATTGAAATTTGCTCGCTTCAACAGGGATACATGAACAGGCAGTCCCGGGTTACAAAAAAGATTCTGTAGGTTTGTTGTTAAGTTGAATTTGTATGTATGTTGGAACAGGTACATTTTTTTCAGTGTAACAGCCAAAAAAATATTTTTACATTTTGTGGATAGATGGGGAAGGGTTAACACCCCCCTGTAACGTTTGTTTTTCTGTCTTTGCTCCTGTTCTTCAGAAGATTTCACCTCACTTTCTGTCCCTATGACAATTGGTTTTTGAAAATTTTGGGTTGTTGTTGAAACAAGGATTGGTGATAAAGCTTCGGTGGAGACACCTTTTTCCCATAATAACTCTTAAGTCCTGTACACACGATCCGTTTTTTCTGATGAAAATGGACCGATAGACCGTTTTCATCGGACAAACCAATCGTGTGTGGACCCCTATGTTGTTTTTTTTCCATTGGTTAAAAAAAATAGAACCTGTTTTTAACATTTTCCTATGGATAAAAAACTGATAGAAAAAAACGATTGTCTGTGTGGAACTCCATCGGAAAAAAAATCCACGCATGCTCAGAATCAAGTCGACGCATGCTCGGAAGCATTTAACTTAATTTTTCTCAGCACGTCGTAGTGTTTTACATCACTGCGTTGGATTTTTGACTGATGGTGTGTAGGCAAGACTGATGAAAGTCAGCTTCATCGGATATCCCATCATGTGTACAGGGCATTACAAGAGTGAATTTCCCTTCCTAGGGTTAGATTTCCTCTCATTTCCATTTGTCTCCCTCCTTTTGTGAGTATGAGTGGTATGTAAGTCAGATGTGGACAACTCGTGGACTGCCTGTATTGGGGACAGTGGTTGTACAGAAGTTAATCTACTTCTGTACAACCAGTCTGTTCATTTTTTCCTGAACGATCAGTGCCTTCAGCTGTAGCTGGCAACACTGATCAGTGTGTTTTGACAGCAGGGAAGGCTCCCCGTCATTAGAACACAATGGCACAGTGGGAAGGATTCCCCTATCCACATTGAACCAGTTAGTTTTTTTTTCCCGTTCAACCCACTGATTGAACAAAAAAAATTATCACTGTATGGGTTGCCTAAGAGAATTTTTAGCAAAAGTTAAAAAACATGAACATTCAAATTGTTCAGAATGTTATACTACAAAAGTGCCAATCTTTGATGGGAATGGCTATTGAGTTACAGTGTATAGTCAATCAGTGGACAAACAGGGCATGCATATTGAATGCTGTACATAGATCTGGTCAGAAGGATGACAGAAAGTAAAGTGTAAAGGCTTGTTAGACTTCTATTAATAAAGAGGTTAGTGACCTCAGCCTAGAGGAGAAATTCTGTCACAACTCATGCATCAAATAACAATTGTTTACTTGACGCAGGATATTGCTTTCATGTCACAATGCATTGTTTGACCTTGACACTTACCTATTGCATAGAATGGTTAACATGGTGTAGACCAGAATGTGTACATTGGACAGCTGAGAGGTTAAGAGCAGCAGTCATGATTCATGAATTGTATAATTCTCTACAGCAGTGGTTCTCAACTCCTGTCCTCGGCACCCACTAACAGGCCAGATTTTAGGTATTACCTTGGGGAGATGCAGACTAGAATATGGCAATCACTGAGCAGCAAATGATATCACATGTGATGTATTTCAGTTAACCTGGCCTGTGAGTGGGTTCGAGGACAGGAGTTGAGAACCCACTGCTCTACAGGCTGAAAGAATCTATACGCTTACAATACCTGTCGCCGAGAATGTGTTTCCAGCACAACGGCATCGTGCTGATTCTCGGCGACATGGTTCCGACATTTCGCACTCGCTGGAATAGGAGAAGAACTCCCCGTCGCTTCTATGACGACTTTTTCCCCATCGCGGCGAGCTGGCTCCCGCGACGGGGCTCGTAGGTGGTCAATCTCGTCGAGAAAGGGAGCGAGAGTGACACAATATCGTGGTCACCTACAGTATATACAGAATAAAAAAATTGTCAATTTGCATGGTTTTCAAACAAATTCACTCATCATTGATATTACTTCCTAGTTCACCACAGTGTATACCATATCTTACATTTTAGTTCACATTTAAATGTTGTGCCAATTTTTGGACATTTGGCCCAGGTCAATCAAAGGACCAACCAATGAAGTTTCTACTGAACTTGGATTTGTGAAGTAATGTCATGCACTTCAAATTTAAAGTGAAACTATACAGGACTCACCTTCAATACATCTTCGGGTTGTTAGCTTCTCGATCACCAGCCACTTTCATTGGCCAGGCCAAGATGATGTCACTCTGATGCATGTGTGTGAGTTCCCTCAGCTTTAGCATTGCCAAATCTGTGCATGTGCAGCACACTGTACATGGGCGGACAGGCAGGTAAGTAGCTTTAATGCAGAAAAAACAAAGCATGTCTCTTCTGCATGAAAAATCCTTCCGGTCTGTGTATTTTCATTTTCTACCATAAAGTTGCACTATAACTTGGGCAAGAATTTATTTATTTAGTCTTAAAGTATATGTGAACACCCTGCAAGAAACCCTCATAGTCTACCAGTATATAGAATGTATGTACAATTTTTGTAGGCACTTGTCAATAAGAAATGTTTTCTACCTGTTTCTATACATTTATTGGGTGGCAATGTGACTGCACAACCTTTGTGCAGGTCCTCTTCCTGAAAGTGGGGGGCAGGTCAGTTCCTGAAAAGGCCAAGATGTTTATGATGTCATGCACAGACATCCACATTCCCTGTCTTTGAATGCTGCTTGGTGGGGGTGTGGCTTGTAAACTGACTATAGAGCTATAGGCACGCTGTGCATTGCATAGCATCCTGTAGCTCCAAAAGGGGAAGTGCTGGTAGGCAAACTGATCAATGCCAGCATGGATATGCTTCAGCAACAGCATAGAAGATGGACTGGCAGGACAAACAAGACAAACCAGAGAATAGATACAATTTAAGCAGCCTACTACTACTTCCAACTAAAGAGGAAATAGACACAGTTAAAAAATAATGGTTTTAGGGGTAGTCTACACTTTAACAGCAGTTGTTCAGGATTACTTATGGGAAATCTATAGTTGCCGTCTTACTTACTTTTACTGCTCTTTCTCATGAGTGGCAGTGCTTACCACCTTGGTGGATTGCTTTTAAGAATAGTATAGCAGAGACTGGCAGTTGATCCCGCCACCTCCTGAGTGTCTTCATTTTTTTAAATCTTAATTTGTATGAAAATACCACATCAAAACCACAAGAAAAGTGTTTTGTTTATGGTTGCACCACACTCCCATTGACTTCAATGGGCAAGTTTGACAGGCAGTGCCACTTGTCAAACACTGCAGGCTGAGTTAAAATGACTGTAGACACTGCATTTGTGCAGCTCTGTCCTGCTTTAATGTTAGAATTTAAGTGGGCGGCTCAACCACCAGTTTTAACCCCCCTGCCCCATCCACCCCTGCCACCCGTGGGAAAGAGCCCTTACTCAGTTTAAAACCTGACTCCTAAAACAGAATTTAGGCTTTCTCTAGTAACATTAACTATTGTCTCTATTATTGTCTCTATTAACTATTCTTAATCTGTATGCTAATGTCATTTGTAAATAGATAGGAACATATATAACATTTACTTGTTTTAACCCTTGTTTATTAATTTCTTCACTTGCTTCCTGGTTTCTAGCCTAGGCCAAAATAATTTCATATATGATTTCCCATGAGTCTTCATGGGCATTTTTTTTCTTTAAAGGGGTTGTAAAGGTTTATTTTCTAAATATGTTCATTTTTAAGCTAGTGCATTGTTGGTTCACTTACCTTTTCCTTCGATTTCACTTTTAAATGTTTTTTTTTCTTTGTCTGAATTCTCACTTCCTGTCTCTCCTCAGTAAGCTTGCCCTCATCATCCGAGCCGTTCTGTCTGGGGGTTAGTCAATGTGTTCGCCCCCTCCCTTGAGACTACAGCCCTGCGGGGAGACGCTGTGTTCAAAGCATCTTCCCATTTAGAAGGGAAATCGAAGGAAAAGGTAAGTGAACCAACAATGCACTAGCTTAAAGGAACCTATTTAGAAAATAAAAAACAAACCTTTACAACCCCATTAATCTGGAGGAGGGGAAGATGGATTTTCCTCCTACCTGCATGCCAGAGTTAAGGAAAATGGGATCCAGAAAGAATCATCTGTCCACGCTCAACATGGCCATGGCCAGAAATGCTGTTTTGATTTTTTTTTTTCGAATCGATTCCTAAACAAAACAAAGTATGGATACACGGACGATGGATGACTTTTCTTTGAATATTAAAAATGAATGCAATAGCATTTCCAGTCTGTGAAGCTGACATACAATTTAGTTCTGGTTTAAGCTTGAGGGTCAAAGATGGAAGGTCACCCAAGGCGCTGACCCATCAATTGTCTGGCCTCAGGCCAATAACACAGAAAGTGCTTTAACATATCCAATAATAAAAGTATGAAGTATTGGATATCACATATCACATAACAAAGCTCTGTAAGTTGAAGGAATATGAACAATATTATGCTCTGATATTTAGTATTATTTTTCACAATGAGGGGCCTGTGTTATCAGCATTATGTCATGCAGTTGACAGGTCAGCTATTGTCACACCTTAGGGACCTCTTACCTATGACCTATAACAGATGGGAATTCGGAGTTTACAATCTTCAAGATCAATAAGAATATTAAGAGAAGGCTAAATAACTGAAATGTAGAAATGTATATATGATGTTACATTTTGACCATAGATGTATTTTCAATAAATACGTCTTGGGTAAAGTTTGGCTCCATATTGGCTCCAGGGAAATGAGAATATTCAATGGAATTTATGTAAGTGATATTACTCCTGGAACCAGCTACAGCTTTTATACAAGTGTTTTGTCTACTGTTTATATGTTTTCTGCCTTCTCTAATATCTTTCAATTTAAAATCTCATATGTTCTCTTTGTTTTCTCATCTAGGATACAGTATTAAGATTGGAGAGCCAGGAAGTGACTGACAAATGACAGATGACAACACAAATTGAGCATCTTCACACACATATTAGTTGATGTTAGACTACGAAACATTCTCCTCTATTACATTATCATGTCATTTGCAAGCCTCGTGTGGGAACAATTTAGCTCCAAAAATGCAATCAGCGTCTATAATCAGGTTTAGGTCAATTGAGCCTTGTTGTTGCTTTGTAGAGTAATATTATACTTCAATGATCAGTTAGGGCTAATTAATTCATAAATCAATCAATCAACTGATACATTAACATAAATTTTACGGAATCATGTTTTTGTTATCATAATATAATATAAGCTCCGCCCTACCCCTCCCTTGATGTGTTTTTTTTTTAGAAAAACAAATGCATATTTGTATGTAAGAAATGACATTATGCGTAAAGGTACGCTATTTTGAATTTTCATTAAAAATAGATGCAATTACCAGTCTTTTCATGTTTCTTAAAAGGCAACATTCAAAAAACACAAATTTAAATAGCGTGCTTGGGGGATGCCTTAACGTTTGAAGTTATAGTACCGTTTGATGTAGCAGTCTGTCAAAAGTGACGTTAACCAAAAGAAACAGGGTGGGGTTCACCATCATATCAGACTATTTTCTAAGCATGCAGCCTGGGTGGCCAGGAAAGGGATTGTAGGGAGTGGGTGTCCTCCTCTCCTGAAATACACCAGGCCACATGCCTGCTCATTGGGGATTGGAGGAACCTTACAAAGAAGCAGAAGGGGGGTGAAAAATCTCCCCCCTTGCAAGTCACCATGTCCCCATGTTAAAGGGACAAGGGCCTCATCCAAATATCTGTCCAATAACATTTGGTCAGTGATGTCACCAGGAATCTGGAGCAGATGGGGAATCTGACTGTCGTATGGTAGCAATAGTAGAGTGGAAAAACATCATCAGGTGGTGGATAAGTATGGCAGTGGAGAAACATTATTAAGTGGTGGGTCATCATGATTGATGATAGCTTTACAGAGGAGGATTACTTGATTGACAATGGATTTACAACAGGTGTATTTTGTAAATTTTGCAAGGAATTTTTACTAAAGGGCTGTTACACTATTTGTGTGTGTTTTAACATTAACTTTTGTTCTTGGGAATGAGTAACACAAGGCATAATAATTCCCCATCCAATGGGTGGATTCCCGGGGGACCCCTTGTTATAAAGGGGCCTCCAGGTTCCAATAAACTCCCTCACATCCTCTTGGGGACCGGATGTGGTATAAGGTCCTTGTTCCCTATAACATAAAAGGGTAAAGCTTTCTTGGTATTGAAAAGCATCTGGTTTTGTGTGGTTTAGAAATATTAGGGGAAGGGGGTGCATGCTTGCTGCCCTCTGTTTCTTGGCCACTCTGGCTTTTCAGAGCCCTGGCAGACATAACAGCTAAGCATGTGACCAAACTTTTTACTTTCAAAAGAGTTATAACCTCTGACAATTTTCTTTTTCCATCTGTGTCTCTTAGGAAGATTTCTGTTCATTTCCTGTCCCAAAGGTGCAACAGAATGTGAAAGGAAATCCTTTAAAGTGAGAGAAGTCCCTGGTAGTGACCATGGTCAACAGAACTATTATCCCCATTGGAAGGGTTTTCCTTTTATTTCTGTTCTGCTTACTCAAATTTTGGATTTTACTTTTCTTTGACTTTCCGTGAAAACGAGGGCAAATCTCATTAACAAGGGCACAGATAGCAATAAAAACTGTCAGGTGTTGAAATCCCTCCCTACTCAATGTAAATTTAAAAATAAAGGTACAGCATTCTTCTCCAGCACACTTTTCCTCATTATCCGTTGTTTATCAGTGACTGGGAGTTGGGAGTTGGGCCATTCGTTCACAACAGAGGATTATTAAAAAAAATATTTTGGCATGTTTAAATCAAGCCTATCAGCTCAGGTACAGGAGAGGAACTACAAAATACCAACTAGGTAGTATCAGTACCTCAATAGACTCTGTAAGATCCTACCTGGCTCATTGTTGGCGGTGTGGTAGGAAACCTGGCACCATGCTATACTTATGGTGGTCTTGCCCGCAGTTGTCATTCTGGGAAGCTATATTTCAATTTACTGATCACATCATAGATACCAGTCTACTATTACAACTGAAATTGGCCATACTTTCTATATTCCAGGCTTCCTTTTTGCTGTGTCCAGGGCCATCATACCTAGACACTGGAACTTCGCCATTGTACCTAGCATTAGGGAATGGGTAGGCAAACTCAATCACATCATGTGAATGGAAAAGCTTAATGAAGTTTTGCATGAGAAGTATCCAAAATGTACTGCTACATGATGTGTGCTTGGATTGAATTTTCATCTTCTTACATCATGAGGTCTTTCCTGTGATCCAGCTCTCTCTTAGCAGATGTGGGTGTCGAAATAGATATGTCCACCTGAGACAGGTCCCCTTCTGTTCTGTTCTTCTTCTGTACTTTTCTTCTCCTATCAGTTTCCCCCTAAAGTTATTTTTCTCATGGTCTATGTTTGGGGGATACGATGGTTGGCTCACGACCTCATTCTTGTCAAAACAATATGATCACACGGTGCTCTATGCCTTATAATGACATAATATGTTTTATTTGTTATACTTGTGTGCGTATTCTCTGTTATTCTGGGATTGATACATATAAGCGCCTGCCATTTGTACCCTGTGAAAACTGTTTAATAAAGCTTTATTCTTTTAAAAAAATCTAAAAATAAAGTGTTGTCTTCAGTTATGCTTTAAGAAATAAAGTTTGGTCAACTCTCTGCTACCAGGCTGAGTTTATCCTCCTGCTCCTTCACCCCGTCAAGCCCTGTACACACGCTTGGTTTTCTCGGCGGTAAAAAGTCTGCAGAGAAAACCGAGGGGAAAGCCGAGAACCCGGCAGGAAAACTGCCATGGAGCTTTGGCCGGGAATCCCGGCCGTGCGTATGCTCCATCAGGCACTGCTTCACAGTGTTTCCAATAGGAAAGTAGTAGATCTGGTGGAAAAAAATGACGGGAATCCTGACGGGAAAATAGAGAGCAGGTTCTCTATTTTCCCGACGGGATTGCCAGCTGTTTTCCTATTGGGAAAACTGTGAGGAAGCATACACACGTCCGGTTTTCCTGGCCAGAAGCTCTCTTGGCAGTTTTCCTGGCAGGAAAACTGGACGTGTGTATGGGACTTTAGTGTGTTCCTTGCAAGTATATTTGCATGTAGCACTCCTGATTGGCTCCTAGTGCTGTCTTCCCACTCCCACACTAAGTTCTCCTCTACAGGATATTTTAGGAGGATGATATCACGATAAATTCAGGTACTAAATCTGGCCATAGATGGATCAAAATTTGTCTGCTTCAGCAGGGACCATGATGACTTTCCATCAGTGTGTGACTGACCCTGTTCAACAGAAGTCAATCGTTACAATGGACAAGTTGTGAAACTTTTTTCTATGAATGGCTGCAGCTACTGATCATTGTATTCTGAGAGCGTCGTTTCCCACTGTCAGAATACAATGTTATGGTTGGGGGGATTTCTATAGCCACCTTGTTTGTGTGCATAGAGGAATCTTTTTTTTTTTTTAACCTGATGGCTGAATAAAAATCCTATTGGACACCTAGGAGGAGGGGGAGACACAAAGCGAACGCCCCCATGATGCAGAGGAGGAGGAGACACAATGGAAGTCCCCTAGGAGTGATGCCCGCCTGTTGACCAGCCGACTGACAGCTGGGGGTGGTGCCACCGCCGGCCGAATGGGGGGGGGTTGTTTTAGTAGTTTATATCCACTAAAACTATTGCATTCCCGTGTTCTGTGAAGGAACAGGTATAGTGAATGCAAGGTCCTGGGTTTAGTAACACTTTAAGGTTGAGCTTGATTGAAGTTGATTATTCAGCCAATCGGCATTCCCCCATTTCTACATTTCAATTCCTGCATTCTCAGGCCTGAACGCCACTGCTGTGTCCAATCATAACAATACACAGCATGCCTGACAATGACACCCTGCTCCCACAGTCACCAGGAGAATTATTCCCCAGCATAATGCAAGAGAAACCTGCAGATTTATGTGACACATAAAGCCAGCTCTTACTTAGACATTCCGCGAGTCTCTCCCTATCACACACACAGCCCCATTAATTTGGTAACAGTGTATTCTCATTGCAGAGATATGGCAGATAAATCCATCTTAATGTGGACCACATCATTTCCTGCAGGCTACAAAGCTTACCCAATGTTTCACTGAACATTTTGTTTTAGCAATTCACACTGTTACTTTTTAATCATACTTTTCCTCTTTAACCCCTTCTGCCGCTTTTGCACAGCCAGTGTTTGCAATGCAGCGTATTGCTGCCACCTCCAGCACTGTTGAGTTTAGAGCAGTCTGACTCCTCCGTCTGCCTGCTAATCTCCCAGCAGTTCCTTTTCCTAATAAAACAGTGAAATCCAGTCAATGTGTCAGAATGAGGCGGGCGCGATCTTCGCTCTTCTGTGTGTCAATGGATTATGTGTCAGAAATAATTTGCTTCACATGAGTTCTTTGACATCAAGTTTGTTTTCCTTGGGCTTTCACATAAAACGATGCCTTAAAACATTAAATCATGAAATTAAATTATGAAATCGCGAGCTACCCTCACCCCCAGTTCAATTTATTTTAAATCTCCTTTTTACAGCATGAACATTTTCCCCTCCTAGGACAGTGTGGTCATATTTTTTCTGCTGTAGTCTGCCATTAGACCTGGAACGTTAAAGGGCCAGTAAAACAAGAAGGATGTGAAGAATAAAATAGCTTTGAGCAGTATTCGAAAATACATTCTTTATTGAGAAAAGATGCTGTATCTTGAAAAAACTTGAATCAATGTCTTTTCATAAACTGTCAATGCGGCAGTAAGGTTATTTGAATTTTCAGATGGAGTAGTTAATGGCAGCCTAGATATCTCTCTCAGTAAGTGCCCATTTACACTTTACTGTCAAGGTGCATTGCAGTAACACACGTGTTAAGATGCGTGTTACCATAATGCATGATATGTGTGCTGCAGTGCAATTCATGTTTAAAGATGCCATCAAAATTAATGGCACCACAAAGCGCTATCCCAATGGAACCTCAAAGCTTGTGTGCAGCCGGCACCACAATGCACCATAAAGCATGGTAACACTCTTCTGTGCAATGTGGTACATTTTCAGTGGTGTGTCACTAGGGTTGGTGCCATCTGGTGCGGTAAACCATGGTGTTACACCCCCCTCCCCCAATAAATGGTTCCCATATGTTTTTACCCTACTGTTTTCTCTCTGTTTTCCTTTCTTTTCATTTTCTCTCCCTCTCTATCCATCTTTCTTGTTCTTTCTATCTCTTCTTCTTTCTCTCTCTATCCATCGTTCTTGTCCTTTCTATCTATTCTTTCTCTCCCTTTTTTCTCTCTCTATCCATCTTTCCTGTTCTTTCTATCTCTCCATTTTTCTTTGTCCCCCCCCACACCTCTCTTTTCAGGGGCCTATAGTTATGGATTCTGAAGCACCCCCTAACAGCATTGCCAACCCCCCACAGCTTTTTTTTTTTTATACACTGAGAAAACATGGAAAATCTATTGACAGAATTATTTTGTTTCCTGAGAACCTGAAATATGACGGTACGCTGCCCAGCATTTTTGGGAATGAAATTACAATTTTGTACACTTTAAATAAAGCTTGTACAAAAAACAAAAAAGGGGAGCAGTGCAACACACTTAATTGGGCATTGCACTGCCCCCTAGCAGCCTGCAATGCAGAGCGTCTGGAGCGCCAAATTGCTCTGGCTGCTCTGCAATTTCATGCTGTTTCAGTGTGATTTTGCCCTGGAGGGGGGTGGAGGGATAGAGACAGAAAGGGGGTGGAAAGAGAGATAGGAATTATGAGAGAGAGAGATGGGGGAGATAGGAAAGTAGGAGAGAGATGGAGGAAGTGTAGAGAGAGGGAGGGGGCTGAGATAGAGAGAGAGATGTGAGGTGAGAGCGGGAGATGGGGGTAAGAGAGGAAGTTGGGTGTGTGAGAGGAATATGGGGGGGTGAGAGAGATGAAGGATGAGAGAGGAAGATGGGGGTTAGAAAGGGAGATGGGGGGTGAGGAAGGGGTGAGACATAGGAAGGTGGAGGGTGACAGAGCAGCAGGTGAGAGAGAGAGGGGGGTGGCGGGTGAGAGAGAGAGAGGGGTGTGGGGCTGAGAGAGAGAGGGGGAGGCGGGCGAGAGAGAGAGGGGGTGGGGTGAGAGAGAGGGGGCCTGAGAGAGAGAGGGGGTGGAGGGTGAGAGAGAGTGGAGGTGTGAGAGAGAGGGAGCGAGGGGTGAGACTCTCCGCTGCCTCTGTCACCAGCAAGAGTGGTGTGCTGCCCTTGTCTCTCTGCAGCAGCAATATCATCCGCTGTCTGTCCGGGCCTGGTGTCAACCCTCTGGCGGGTGTTGCCTGGGTGCGGGTCGCATCCCCCGCAACCCCATAGCAACGCCACTGTACAGTCGGAACCAATGCTACTTGGCCTTTTTTGGTTAGTTCTAGTGCATCGATAGTCTTTTTAATTGGGCCACCTAATGCAATGCATTTTAATGTGTGATATGACACAAGTCAATGCAATGTTCCAGAACTAAGTGTAATTGAGTAAAGATTTTCTTTAAATGTGCATCTAAAGCAAAAACATCCCGTTGTGTCTTACAGGACAAGAAGTTAAAAGCAATGCAACTGCAAATTATTAAGAAAGCATCAATGGAATACTAGTGCTGTGATGTCCCTGCACTTGTGGTCCATTAAGATCTGCGGATTCATCTGCTGCGGTGAAAGATGGGACTTTGTGTGAGGAGTCACAAACTAAAAAATATTCTGGGCACCACAAGAGGAAGGATCTCCAGATTTAGCAATGGGATAAGGAGCTGGGGGCTGCAGAATGTGACCTAAATATGGGTGCAACATGATACATGGTCAGAGATGTGGACTTAGTTATTCAGAAAAATTTCCCTAATGAGGCACACCTTCCCCCTTCTATCCCAAAACCCAACTGGGGAGTTAACCTCCCTACTCTATCCAGAATTTTTTAAATAATTGTAACTTACGATACAATTAAAGAGAAGCTCCAGTCAGTTTTCTGAAAATTCTAAGTCAGCAGCTACAAAAATTGTAGCTGCTAACTTTTAATAATCACACACAGTACCTGCACCAGGATCCAGCGCTGTGCTCAGCCAGAATCTTACCTGTGGGCACCTGGCTGTGACAGCATGTGGCTTCACACCCAGCATGCATGAGCTGCACTATGCATTGTGAATAGTCCCGCAGTCTTCTGTGACCTGTGACATGTCCAAGAAGATTGCAGGAAGGGAGGGGGGGTAAGAACTTCTGCTTAAGATCACCTAGGTGATCCAAGTAAAAGTGGGAGCGGGTGCCTGTCAAAACCAGGTACATGCCCCCTCCCAAAAAAAGCCAAATGTCATTGAGGAGCTGGGAGAAATGTCTTGAAGTGGAACATTTGGGCAGAGTTCCACTTTAAGAAGTCTTTCACACTTCCACACTTTCACTGAAGACTGCAGGGCAGAATTTTTTCAGGCGTGTAAAACGTGTCAGTGTGAAACAGGCCTTAGGCTGGCCCACAGGGTGTCATTTATAGTTGGTCCAACAATTATCTATGGACACCTTAAAGTGTCCATAGATAATTTGGCTTTCACACTGAAGCGGTGCGCTAGCAGGACCGCTCCAAAAGTCCTGCTAGCCGCATCTTTGGAGCGGTGAAGGAGCAGTGTGTTTACCGCTCCTTCCCATTGAAAGCAATGGGAAACCGCGTTAATACCGCCGGCAATGCGCCTCTGCAGAGTTTATTACTATGATTGAGTTACTGTTCTAAATTCTCTAGCAAATGGGTATTGAGCCTGGCTACTTACATGTGGAAATCTTTGCATACCCTTTTCATTCACCTATTTAGCCTATTTAATCACATGCTGGCCCAGATCTAACTCTTTAGACTAATGTTGCTCTTATGTGTCATATCCCTGTACTTTTTTTCCCTTGGAAAACAAATAGAAATCATTGAAATCAAAAGTAGCTTAGATCAATAATAAAAAATGTGCACAGCAATGATGATGATCTGATGGCCCTTCAGCATTGATGGCATCTTCTCCATGGCTTCTTCTGGGTGAAGGTCTTTGGTCATCTTGATTGGCTGGTGCAAGATGACGTAACTCCCACACCAGAGGTATACCATCAGGGATCACAATTGTGGCTCAGCCCCATGCTCCAGTGGGCCCGTGCAACCTCTCTGTTTTAACACCTGGACAGTAGGGGTGGCATATACACAAACCGATCTCCTCCATTTTCTTTCTGCAGCTGCTCAAAGTATAATTCTCCTCCTCTCCCTCCCACCTGCATTCAGCAGCTGCAGGAGGAAAATAAAGGGGATTAGTTATTGTATATGCCACCCCTCCTGTTTGGGTTACCCATCTCTGCTGGCTTGATCCCTGTGTATTCCCCTAGTCACCACTGCTGTGGGTGATGTGTCAGGATGGCAAGCGGAGGAAGGGACCAATAAATATGTCATTTACCTGCCCCTTTCTTTTTCTGAAAGAACGCAGTGAGTGATACGGATCACTCACTGTCCATTCATAACTGAAGCATAGTAAACTGTGTTTACTATGCTTTTGTTTGTAAATGAATGGGAATCTCCGTAACGAGATATTACTGTCCATTCATATTACTGTGCAGCTGAAGATGAAGAGGTGGAGGTTAAGGGCAGTGTCTTCAGTCTCATCTCTCTCTCTCAAATGTGGGACATCAGGGGTCAGTTTAGATATCTGATTTTTCACCAAAGCCCCCAAACAGGGCTGCTAAAAAAACTAATAAAAAAGTAAAATAACCACACAAAAAAGTGACACCACTAACTGCCCTATTGACACCATCCACGGCTCTACTGACTCCATCCTCTGCCCTAATGACTGACATCATCCACTGCCTTATGACTGACACTGTACACTGCCCTGCTGACATGTCCACTGCTTTACTGACACTATCCACTACCCTACTGGCACACTCCACTGCTCTACCGACCTAATTTTCTGCCCTACTGACAAAGTCTACTGCTATACTGAGTGACATATGCACTGCCTTACTGACATCATCCACTGCCCTATTGGAACCATCCACTGCCCCACTGGTACCATCCACTGCCGTACTGTTATCATTCTCTGCTCTACTGGCACTATCCACTGGTCTACTGCCACCATCCACTACCCTACTGACACTGTCCACTGCTCTACTGACTGACACTGTCCCCTTTTACAGTTGGCTAAATTTGAATTTTTACAGTAACAATCGTTTTATATAATTTTTCCTTACTATTTAGTCAGGTGTTGTTAGTTACAAGTAAAAAAAAGGGGGCGCCGAACCCCAGTGATTCTTTCATGTTGTTCAGGTATATATCCACCATTGCTCCAGGATATTCAAAAGAATTGGAGAGGTATGTGAAAATGTAGACAGTTTCTCCAAAATATTTTCAATTGCCCTCTCAATATGTAAATAAAGATCTGAAATAACTCTTTAGCCACTTGGGGTATCTTGGCAAGTGGTGGGACTATCTTGGTGTTTGGTGGAAGTAGCAGGTGGTAGTGGGGGGACCTAGATCAACTTTTGCATTGGGGCTCACAATTTTTAAGTTATTACTCTTTCTCACGCACGTGCAGTCATCCTGGCACACATTTTCTTTAATACCCTACTCCTCCACAGCATATTCTTATCTTTCTTTTGTCACACCTTCTGTACTTTCGGGAATGGAGGAGCATGTAACTCTCTCCTCGTAACAGTGATGGCCCAACCAGTGCTGTCACATTGGGAGTCTGTGAACTTGAGTGAGCCATGAATCCAGTTAACATAGGACTTCCTTTGCTCACAGTAGTGATGGGAGAGTAAAAAGAAGGTAATTAAATGTGTGATCAACTTCGAAACCTAACTAAAGTATTTTTTATTATTTTAATTGAAGCAGGAAAAGTTTACATTTCTGTATGTGACCTCATTGGGGTGATTTTTCCCACTTCCTGTCTCTGTGATGCTGATATAAGAGATAGGCCGCTTACACACGGTCGGTCAAAACCGATGGAAACGGACTGAAGGACCGTTTCATCGGTCCAAACCGATGGTGTGTGGGCCCCATCAGTCAGTTATCCTTCGGTCAAAAAAAGAGAACTTGCTTTAAAATTTAACCGATGGACGCCTAACCGATAGGTCAAAACCGACGGTTAGTATGCAAAAGCATTGGTTAAAAACCTGCGCATGCTCAGAATCAAGTCAACGCATGCTTAGAAGCATTGAACTTCATTTTTCTCAGCACGTCGTTGTGTTTTACGTCACCGCGTTGGACTCAATCTGTTTTTTAACTGATGGTGTGTAGGTACATCAGACCATCAGTCCGCTTCATCGATTAACCGATGAGAACCGTCCGAAGGACCGACCGTGTGTATGCGGCCATAGAGCTGGTGGTCATCACAAGGACAGGAAGGCACAGACAGCAATAAAATTACTGTCAGAAATCACTATCTCCTACTTGTTCTACTAAAAATATGTTTTTGTCTGTGTCTCTGTTATAGGTTCTAATAATTTCCTGTCCAGACAAAAAAGTAAAACTAACCTGCCCTAAAGAGTGCCTAAGATATCCATTAGAGTCTTCTAATTGATATATTTGTCCCTGTGGAGCTTCTTCTAAATGGAACCTAGACACAAGACCTTGACTCTTCTTTAAGCTTAGAATTAAGTTATTCCGCCTCTGAGTCTTGTCACCTGTCATTTAGCTGATAAATGGGTGACGGCCTCAGTGATCCTTAGAGGTTCAAAGGGGTGCAGTTTAAAGCGGAGGTCCGGCATTTAAAATAAAATAAAAATAAAGTCAGCAGCTACAAACACTGTAGCTGTTGACTTTTAATAAGGACACTTACCTGTCCAGGGTGCCTGCGATGTCGGAAGCCGAAGCCAAGCAATCGCTCGTGTCTCGGCTGCCCTGCTGCCATCCTCAGTGAGGGAACAGGAAGTGAAGCGTTGTGGCCATTTTTTTTTAGGGTAGACCTCCGCTTTAATACAATGAGGGGCAGAGGTTAACTTAGTTTGGAGAGAAGCCAAGGCCTTGTGTGCACCCTAGGGCTAGCACCCAAGGAGCTCCACGCAGATAGAGGGAATGCCTAATACTAAGGTTACAAGGCATGTTTCTGTTTGCGTGCCAATTTTTAGGCTCAGTCAGGTTCCATTTAGGTATAGGAATAAGCATCAGTTATTCCTATTAGGTATCAGAACATTCATAACTATACTAATGGCATTGATTTTGATCTTCAGCAAAAATCACTTTGGAGTATGTTGTTGCTTAAAATAGTAAATCTATATTACACCTTCCACCAACTTATCAATAAAGAAGACAAGACTGATAATGGAGAAGGAGATGAAATAAAGGACAGAAGAGAAAAACTAAAGAGGAAGATATAATATTTTATATACAGTTTATATATTTACTGGTAACTTGTTCATGTCATTTATAAATTCTGTCAGCATCCTAAAAAAAAGGGTTATATCATTGTATGCATACGTTATAATATGTAAAATACCCTTACATTTATATTTATTAACAAATAGCTAATAAATCAATCTATCTATCTATCTATCTATCTATCTATCTATCTATCTATCTATCTATCTATCTATCTATCTATATCAAAAAGATATTTGACAATGCACACACGTAGTACAGTATTCTGATACCTACTGGAGTCACTATGTCCTTACTTTACCTCACCAATTTCGTGTGTTAGGATTAAATAAGACAATTTTGCCTGAAAATGAAAGCTTAATGATTAATGACTGAAGCATATGAAGGACATATTTGTATTCTGTGCTTCATTAGGCAGATAGGGAGGGTTCCATTCTTATCCAAATGTGCTTAGAATTCACCATAAGGTATTTACTGCGCCTGCAGTCCACTGCAGCCCTGAAAAGGTGCAAGCTACAATAACACCATTCGCTTCACAATAATTAAAGTGTACGAAAAGGAAAACAAATGTAAAAAAGTTCATCATATAAATGAGCACCTGTCATTTTTGCTAGTCATGGAGACAGATGTATGAAAGTATCAGGAGTTAAGAGATGCGCTTTCACTGCACAGACAATAGCCGAATGCTGATAGATAGATATATAATATACTTTATACATATAAATATCCCTGTACTCCTCTACTATGAAATCTGTGCAAAATAACTGAGTCTCTGCGGGGGTGCATGTTGGACTGTGTTGTGGGGTGGGCTGGTGGAGTGTTTTAAGTTCATTAGGGTAAGTGATAAGGGATGCGTTGAGTACTGGCGTGAATTATGGGGTGTGCTATGTGTATTGGAGTGAATTGTGGGGTGTGCTGAGTATAACAATGCTTATGGTGGGGTGCTCTAAGTGTATAGAGTTCCTGGGTGGGTGTTCTGAGTGTATTGGAGAAAAATTGGAAAAGATGTCCGAGGGATTTTATGGGCGAGGGTTGAAACCGAGTACAAGAGTAACAACCAAATGTAAAGAAAAAATTTAAAATGTTATTGTACGAATACAGTATACTTAAAAAGATTGTTATAAAAACAATTACAGTGGTCATGCTATTGAGTTTTGTACAACTGAATTCTGAATCATAAGAAAGGTCTCAGGGTGGGAGACCGAAATGAATCATATGAAAGTCAGAAGTCCCAACATGTTTCGGAGTTAATTGTTATATTCCTTGTTCAGGGGTTTAAAGATAAGCTGTATTGTCTGATAGAGATACACAAGGAAGATTAGTTCAAGTATAGTGTATAAGCAAAAATGGGGAAAGCAGCATAGTCATTTTTGCTAGTAAGTATTTTCAGATTTTAATTAACTGTCTGCAATACAGCTTATCTTTAAACCCCTGAACAAGGAATATAACAATTAACTCCGAAACATGTGGGAACTTCTGACTTTCATATGATCCATTTCGGTCTCCCACCCTGAGACCTTTCTTATGATTCAGAATTCAGCTGTATAAAACTCAATAGCATGACCACTGTAATTGTTTTTATAACAATCTTTTTATGTATACTGTATTTGTACAATAACATTTTGTAATTTTTCTTTATATTTGCTTGCTACTCTTGTACTCCCATGGGCATCTTTTCCAATTTTTCTCCTCCATATTTGGGGATGTGGCTTGGGTCCTCAGCTTTTAGACCTGGCTTAAACTAGTATTTTCGTTCTGAGTGTATTGGGGTGAATGATGCAGTGTGCTGAGTGTATAGCAGGGGTGGCCAACCAGTGGCCCGGGGGCCATATGTGGCCTGCGGAGCCCTCTGATGTGGCCCGCGACCTCCTGCTCTGGAGGTTGGCAAGCCCAGATCGCAGGTTGCCGATTTGCCATACCACAGCATCAGTGTTGTGAATGAAGCTGGTGGTAGGGGAAGAAAGCGGCTGCGGACCAGAGCCCCATAAGCTGATGTTTCCTTTACAGCGCCGTCTTTGCCACAGAAGGAGTCTATGGCAAAGTTCAGCTAACCCGTGTGGGCAAACTGCATCACATCAGTTGAAAGCAGTCTTAGGCCCTTTTCACATGATCAGCCCGACCAAATGGGACCCTCAATTCACCTCTACAGAGCGACAGATGTCCATTTACGCTCAACTACCTCCAATCCAAAAAACAGAAGGGAATTTGTCCCCTTCCATCTGGGCAGATCGGAGGGCCTATAGAGTAGCCGTGACCTGTCATCCGCACACCCTCGCTCATTGTGGCCCACGACTGGTTACCAAGTTGATTAAGTGGCCCTCGCTATTCAAAAGGTTGGGCACCCCTGGTGTATAGGGTGCCCGGATGGGTTTTCTGTGTGTATTTGGGTGAATGGTGGGGCATGCTGAGTCCATTAGGGTGGACTGTGAGGTGTGCTATGTATAGTGAGGCGCATGGTGGAATGTATTGAGTGTATAAGGGTGTGTAGAGTTGTGTGCTAATTGTATTGGGGTTAATGGCAGTGTGTCCTCTCCATACATTGTGTTGCACATGGCATACTCCAAAATGCTGCATTCTGTATGTTTTGCATTACTTTATACACTCCACATTAAACATTGTACTCTATGTTAGACAGAAGTTATGCATGTCACTGGGCCGTCCGAATTCCACCCCATTTATAGAATAACTAAACCCTCCTATACTTTGCAACCAAGGAAGCTGTCATCTTAGCTTCTGTTTGATCTGCAGTTGCCATAGTGCTTTACATGTGATCAGTTATGACACCGAACATTTGATGGCTTGTCAGTTTGGTTGACAGTGCAAGCAACTGTGACAGTTATCATACATGACATGTCTTTGTTTTGGGAACCAGTTACATCCATGGTTTTTAATTCCAAAAAATAGGGCAGCAGCTAGCACAATGCAATCATGTTTGATAAATCATTGAAATATATGCCGTTGACAAAAGTTGAGCAAAGAGTATCTGTAGCCTACTAATAAGCACCTGAGCATGCAGTGGTCTCTGAATTAGAAAAAGTAACATGGTCCCTTGAGGCAAGTTCTGCCCCTTTGGTTCCAGGTAATCAACCTGTCTATCTTTGTCCCTATTAACCACTTAAGACCCGGACCAAAATGCAGGTAAAGGACCAGGCCCCTTTTTGCGATTCGGCACTGTGTCGCTTTAACTGACAATTGCGCGGTCGTGCGACGTGGCTCCCAAACAAAATTGGTGTTCTTTTTTTTCCCACAAATATAGCTTTCTTTTGGTGGTATTTGATCACCTCTGCAGTTTTTATTTTTTGCGCTATAAACAAAAATAGAGCGACAATTGTGAAAAAAATTCAATATTTTTTGCTATAATAAATATCCCCCAAAAATATCTAAAAAAAAAAATTGTTTGCGCAAAATTTATAGCGTTTACAAAATAGGGGATAGTTTTATTTCATATTTTTTTTAATTTTTTTTTACTACTAATGGCGGCGATCAGCGATTTTTTTAGTGACTGCGACATTATGGCGGACACATCGGACAATTTTGACACATATTTGGGACCATTGTAATTTTCACAGCAAAAAATTCTATAAAAATGCATTGTTTACTGTGAAAATGACAATTGCAGTTTGGGAGTTAACCACTAGGGGGCGCTGAAGGGGTTAAGTGTGACCTCATATGTGTTTCTAACTGTAGGGGGGCGGGGCTGGACGTGTGACATCATTGATCGCCTTTCCCTATATCAGGGAACAGACGATCAATGACAGTGCCACAACGAAGAACAGGGAAGGTGTGTTTACACACACCTCTCCCCGTTCTTCAGCTCCGGGGACCGATCGCGGGACTCCGACGGCGATCGGGTCTCGTGGGTGCGGTCATGGCTTTGGACCGGGTCGCGGGCGCGCGCCCGTGACCCACGGCCAGGCATTTAACAATCATGTACAGGTACGTGATTGTGCCCAGCCGTGCCATTCTCCTGACGTATATCGGCGTTAGGCGGTCCTTAAGTGGTTAAAGAGTTATTTAAAGACATGTGGGTGGGACTGGTGGAGTGTGGGTGAGGGGAATGTGACCAACGTGTGTAACTGAAGTTCCCTTATCATTATGGGACATACTGGGGTAGATTTACTAAAGGCAAATAGACTGTTCACTTTGCAAGGGCATTTTCTCCAGAGCTTAGTAAAGTAGGTGAAGTTTCACTTTGCAAAAAATACTCAATCACAGGCAAAAAATAAATAAAAAACAGCATCTTGGTTGGATAATGGAAGTCAGCAGAGCTTGCCCTAATTTACTAAGCTCTGGAGCAACTGCACTTACATGATGCAACTGAATGTTGCATTCTGGATGTCCTAATCCGGCCCATTTTGGCTAATCACTAGTAGAGGATAACACTTATGAGTATACCTGGCTAAGGAAATTTTTCAAATTATGTAGATGGAACCAGAGGATGCCAGTCTAAGGACTGTGAGATTACCCTGGAGGAATGAGCTTCCCTCCAGAGTCTGCACCTGTGTGTGAAAGTGAGTTGTAGTAGAGGGCTATTTGACTATTTGCAGCAGGGCAGAACCCGTGATGCTGGTGTGGTTATCACATTCCCAGGCACAATTTACTATGCAGCATCCTTGGCAGCAGTGATACAGCCACATGTGTATTAGACCCTTGTATAAGTGTGGCTGCAGAGCCAAAAATGCCCGAGCTACAGACGATTCAATAATTCCTGGCATGATCGCACACGTTGAATGGGATTCAAGTTTGAACACGCCCAAGATCATTACTATTTGGCAGTGGCAGCACAAAGTTAAATTAAAGCTATAAGCAAAAAGTTTTTTTTTTTTTTAAGATAGAGAAAGGGAGGGTTATAAACCCTGACAGTTTTTTTTTGTCATCTGTGTCCCATTGGAGAGATTTACCTTCACTTTCTGATCCACAACCAAAACAGGAACTGAGAGGATATCCCTGCAAATTAAAGGAATTTCTTGGGGTTCCCCAGGTCACCAGAACTAGTCAAAAGAAAAGAAAAGAAAAGAAAGGGGTTGATGGGGACTTTAAATGAAGCACATGATGCCCTGTGGCGCTGTGCCTTCATCTCTAATTATTGTAATCAAATAATATCAAAAACTATCAAAAAAGAAGAGGAGGGCTGGGACTTTAAATGAGGTGTGTGACAGACATAAATATTGAATACATAAAAACATATTTGATAATTCACAATACATGAAAAAGATAGTTGAGGGCAGATTTTTATTAAAGAGGTATTCAATTTGGTGAAATTCGTCTGTTGATTCTTTTTTGCTATGTCTTCACATCTTTCACATCATCATATTTTTATTTCTATCCTGTGTATATGTTATACTTGCATACCTTTTACCTAGAGGTGCACCAAAATTTCAGCCACCGAAAATGATCGTCTAAAAAATGTGTTTTTTCATTCGGTTGAAAGAAAAAAACAGCCAATGTTGAAAGGGGGTTGGGTCCTCACTGAGTGTCACCCTGGAGCGCCCAGTCCTCCACTCCCTCCTCCTCCCTCTTCCTCTCCTCGCCACAATCTCCGTGTGTCAAGGAGCTGAATTGTGCGGGCCATAGTAACAATGTCCTGCCTTCTGTGATAGTCAGCACACTGATCCAATGCCAGGACATTGAATCACTGTAACGTGATCACAGTAAGTGTTACTGCAGCCCGGGCAATTCAAAACCAGTTCCTTGACACACAGAGATTGCCGCACTTATCCTGGAACAGACAGGTTGCAAATTATGGGCACTGGTGAGGTTACATGACGGGCACAGGTGAGGCTGCTGGGCACAGGCAGGCTGCATATGACGAACACTGGTGAGGCTACATATGAAAGACACTGGTGAGCCTACTGGGCACAGGCAGGCTGCATATGAGAGGCACTGGTGAGGCTGCTGGGCACTGCAGGTAGGCTCCATATGACAGGCGTTGGTGAGGCTGCTGGGCACAGGCAGGCTGCATATGACCAAAGTAAAAGTTGCCCGCAGGGGACTTATGAAAATCAGTCCCAAAAAATATGAAAAAAGGAGAATCAATAGAAAAATTTCACCAATTTGAATACCTCTTTAATAAAAATCTGCCCTCAACATTTCTATCTTTTTTTCTGTATCATGAATTATCAAAACATTTTTTTTAATGTATTTAATATTTACCAACTCTCTGTCACACACCTCATTTAAAGTCCCAAACCCCCCTTCTTCTGTCATCAGAACTAGTGTCCCCATTGGAAGATTTCCTTTCTATTATGCCCCATACACACAATCGGAATTTCCGATGGAAAATGTCCAACAGACTTTTTCCATCGGAAATTCCGACCGCTTGTATGCCCCATCGGAGTAATTCCATCGGAAATTCCGATGAATTCCATCGGAGTTTACATAGAGAACATGTTCTCTTTCCTCTGATGGAATTCCGTCGGAATTCCGATGTGAATTTGGTCTGACAAAGGTCCGATCGTGTGTACGGGGCATTACTTTTCTGGTCTCAACCCAAAAATGTTTCTTTCAATTTCATGATAGCAGTAAACGGTAAACAATGATACAGCAGTAAAACCTAATAGGTGTTCTAATCCACCTATAGTCTATCCAAAACTAAAATAAAATTCCTTTAAGACTCCATGTACACAAGACGCTTTTACAACTGCTCCTAAATGATTCAACTTGACAGATAGTAACCCACATTTAAAACTTCAGTTTTGCCACGTTCACATGCCGCGTTTAGCGGCGTTTTGGCGCGTTTGCATTTAGAATCGTTTTTTAAATGCCCAAAAATGGAAAAAGCCTAAGAACAAAACGCTGCTAAACTCGGGTTACCGCATTTAGTCGCGTTTGACGTCTGAAACATGGAAATCTTCTGTATCTGAACCAATTTTTTGGCTTTCAAAGAAACGCTGTTAAATGCAACTGCCTAAAAACAGCAATAAACGAGACTGTGTACATGGTCACGTAGAATAACATTGAATGAGTTCAGGGGCAGTTGAAAAAAGCGTCCAACTGCCTCTGAACAAACGTTTGGCAGCATCCCGTGTACATGGGGCCTAAATGTAAAACCAACATCTGCAGTGTTTTAGAAATCAAAAAGAAATCCTAAGCGCCACTCTTATAATGTGATACTGGGAAGCCTAAAAAGCTGCTGTAACTAATCACAAGTGTCTTAGTCTGTTTTTTTTTTTAACACTGATCTGGTTTCTTGTGACAGATTTATTTTAAGTGTAAGGAAGAAGAAAACAAAATGAAATCTATTGTATTGTTTACTAAAAGCAAAACTATTGTATGTGCTGTATCTACACCAAACTCATAATCTTGTTATAGTGAGCTTGTATGAGTAATATGACTTGTATAGCAGACCTGCTTTTATCTTCCCAAAGCCACCTGCTGCCTTCATCTGCTGCCAAAGCCTCTGAGAGTCCTCTCATGCCCAACTCCTGGAAGTTAAAAGTTTTTCTTAAGGGCTTGTGGACTCAATGCAAACAACATTTGATTTAGCCTATGCGATGTGGTTTGTGTTCACTGAAAACAAGTAGGATGCTGTATTTTTATGTAGAGCATTTCAACATGTTATAACACATATAACACACTACAGTTATAACACACTACAGTGTATACAAATTACAAATTGAAAAAAAGAAAAAGAAAACACTGCAATACACACCAGTGTGATCATTATGAGCACAATAACACATGATGTGCGGTGTGAATGGGAATGTATAAATATGTGTGTATATTGTGTAAAGTATATTCTTGTGTTTGTGCTCCAGTTGTACATGTTGGGGTCCAAATAGTTCACATACAAATGTTTTATCCAATATTCACTGCAACATTCATAATTTTTTTTTTCACTATACCATAAACACTTTTCACGCTGTATGTTTCTATTTGTTTTCAGACAGACTGATGGCCACCGCTGTATTATTCTTCTATGGTTTTACCATTTATTAAGAAAAATATAAGCAGACGTTTTTACAGATTTCTCTTATGATAACGTGCAAGTGTATAGAGGATGTGTAAATATCTGAAGCCACTAGAGGGACTTATACAGCCAGAAGTTATTGGTAAAGCTGCCTTCATTTGTATGGAGCTTAGATGTAGCTTACATGTAATGTTCTCGTAGGTAAGAATTTAAACTAAAATTCAGTGTGACAGTTCCAAATCAAGAAACTACATTACAAACATATTTGTTTTATAGCTTTTATATTGTCTTTTGTATAGTATAATAGTATTTCAGTCCAACATATTTAAATTTTCCTCTTCCAAAGTTTAAACATTTTGCTGAAGTTTAAACTTACAGAATTTCCACTTCAACCACACAGCCATTTTTTTCCCCCTTATGACAATTTGGTCTACATTATATTAGAATGGAGTGATATGTTTTGTAAGTATTGAAAAATAAATGTCTTATGTCCCAAGTTTAATAATGGACAATCCTGAACACAATGACCAGGTCCTGGTCCCTTAGGGCAAATAAGCCTGTAAATATTATCCATGTGTGTCTATGTTCTAGTATGAAGACTATGAAGCTACTTTTGTGGTATAATGATCTGAACTCTCCTGTTATGAACTTATGAAATTATGGTTTTTATTTGTGTATTTATTTTTATTCTTTTAGCAAACCTCCCTATCCAGCGCACAAAAATGTACAGCACAACAATGTAGGTAGGAGTGACAAGGTGCTTCCCTTGCAATCAATTATCCATGGTGATGAGAAGTAAGTTTCCAGCAGAAAATATTATTTCTCCCTCCCTACCCCCAGCAATGCTTTCCTCATCCTCCCTTTTCTCCAAGGCCCCGTCTCTCAAAAATTATTTCCACAAATAAGCAGAACATCCAGAATATTTGATACTTTGTTAAAGAAAAGTCCAGTAATTATAGGAACTAGAAGACTGACCATTGCATGCTCATAATTCTGAACAATGGCTCACTGCAAAATGGGCTTAGTGCATGCACAAAACAGAATGTACACATGTGTACATGGACATTCACACCCGACACTAAAATTGGCACTAAACGGTCTATTTACACTGGACTATGACATGAACATATTGCTGATTGGTCTTCAGCTAGTTCATGCTTTACCTACTCCCCGACTTGCTATATTTGCCTTCTCGTGCACAACCCAGCTTGTTGGGTCCCTGTCTGATTTAATCTCGGCTTGTTCTCTGACCCTGCTCCTGTCCTACTATGCTGTACCTCACTGCGCGGCTGTGTACCTATCATGACTTGTATCCTGCCTCTGCCTATTGTTTCTGTACCTCACTGCTTGGCTGTGTACCTATTATGGCTTGTATCCTGCCTCTGCCTATTGTTCCTGTACCTCACTGCCTGGCTGTGTACCTATCATGGCTTGTATCCTCCCTCTGCCTATTGTTCCTGTACCTCACTGCCTGGCTGTGTACCTATTATGGCTTGTTTCCTGCCTCTGCCTATTGTTCCTGTACCTCGCTGACTGGCTGTGTACCTATTATGGCTTGTATCCTGCCTCTGTCTATTGTTCCTGTACCTCACTGCCTGGCTGTGTATCTATCATGGCTTGTATCCTGCCTCTGCCTATTGTTCCTGTACCTCACTGCCTGGCTGTGTACCTATTATGGCTTGTATCCTGCCTCTGCCTATTGTTCCTGTACCTCACTGCCCAGCTGTGTACCTATCATGGCTTGTATCCTGCCTCTGCCTATTGTTCCTATGTCTCAATGCCCGGCTGTGTACCTATCATGGCTTGAATCCTGCCTCTGCCTATTGTTCCTGTGTCTCACTGCCCGGCTGTGTACCTATCATGGCTTGTATCCTGCCTCTGCCTATTGTTCCTGTACCTCACTGCCTAGCTGTGTACCTATCATGGCTTGTATCCTGCCTCTGCCTATTGTTCCTGTACCTCACTGCCTAGCTGTGTACCTATCATGGCTTGTATCCTGCCTTTGGCTCTGCCTATTATTCCTGTACTTTGCTGTCTGGCTGTGAACCTATCGTGGCTTGTATCCTACCTCTGCCTATTGTTCCTGTACCTCACTGCCTAGCTGTGTACCTATCATGGCTTGTATCCTGCCTTTGGCTCTGCCTATTATTCCTGTACCTCGCTGCCCAGCTGTGTACATATCATGGCTTGTATCCTGCCTTTGCCTATTGTTCCTGTACCTCGCTGCCTGGCTGTTGACCTTCTCGCCTGTGCCCTGACAATGCTACTGTCTGCCAATCAAGTGTCGCCGTGTTCCACTTCCTGTTTACTGTCTGGTGATTCTTGGTCATCTGCATCCTGCATACACCAGCTGGTGCAACCTGCTACACTGACCCTTGTGCCACTCTGTGGGGGAGATTTACTAAAATTGGAGCATTCAGAATCTAGTGCAGGTTTGTAAATTAGCCAATCAGCTTCTAACTTCAGCTTGTTCAATTAGGCTTTGACAATGAAACCTAGAAGCTGATTGGTTTCTGTGCAGAGCTGCATCAGATTGTGAGTGCTCCAGTTTTCATAAATCTCCTCCTGTGTCCTCAAATTTCATGTTATCACTACCAGGATTATTGGACAAGAGGTGTAAGAGAAGCCCCCTCTCCAAATCATTTTCCACCAGGTACATGACACTTTGCTAAAATGAAAATAATAAAATCTAATATGTTACCATATTCTAGTAAAATATTTTTTTAAAGGGTCATGAGAGTTGATTGAAAAAATATACTTTTCTTCCTTCCTAAATATATACAGACATCAGAGAGCCCCCTGGTAACTCCTCTTCTCTCTTCTGCTCCCTCTTTCTTTGTCTTACCCTCTTTACCCATTTTTTCCCCTCTTTTTATGTCTTCTTCTCTGTTTCTCAAATGGCTCATTCACCTCAATGAGCTCTCCCCCCAGGATCTCCATGTCTACCTGTGGGATCATGGTCCGATACCCCAAGTTTCCCATACTTAACCTGGCGCTTTTCCCATGTCATTCCCAACACCTGATATAACTAGCTCTGACTTGTCAAAGCAGCCCACTGCTGGTTTCAGATCTGTGCCTCACCACTGACTCACTTTATATTGGCTATATGTTGCATCACTCACCGGCTTTCAATGCACTGTACTATTACTGATACCACTATCTTCACACCTTGGGCTGAATCCCTACTGGTTCCATGGTTTGATCTACACTCCATGCACTATCTTTGCTCCTGATGATAGTTCTCCTCCTTAGTCCCTATGTCATATACAGTTGTGCTCAAAAGTTTGCTTACCCTGGGCGAAATTGTGAAATTTTGGCATTTACAGTATATTGAAAATATGACTGATCATGCCAAAAAACTGTCTTTTATTTAAGGATAGCAATCACATGAAGCCATTTATTATAACATAGTTTTTCAGCCACAACTGCCACAAGAAAAGATTTCAGCCACAACTGCCACAGGAACTGTTCGGGATACAAAGAAAAACCCACAGGTAACCTCAAGAGCAGAGCAGAGAGGAGCGGAGAGGAGCACAATACGATAAAACTTGAACAACAAAAGAGCTGCATGGTCAAGTTGCCAGAAAGAAGCCTTTACGGCAGATTTTCCACAAAAAAGCCTGGTTACAATATGCCCAACAACACCTTGATATGCCTCATTGGCTTTTTTGTGGCATTGGCACAGTAAAGGCTTCCTTCTAGCAGCTCAACCATGCAGCTAATTTTGTTCAAGTATCGTGCTCCTTAAAAACAACCACACCATCTTTTTGGAGAGCAACCTGTATTTCTCTTGCAGTTACCTGTGGGTTTTTCTTTGTTTTTAGGGTATGCAAACTTTTGAGCACAACTGCACTGTTTCCCTTTTCCTAATAAAATGTTTGAACTATAGATTAAAGGTTAGCTGAATGGTCCCTCGTGACACAGCTTGTTCCTAGATGGGGTGTCTGAGGGTGTCAGACGATCCTCCTAACCTTGAAATCAACCATTGAAATAGATTACCTTGTCTACACAAGTTTGTTACTGTTTTGCCATTTGTACCCATACATATGACCCTATTTCAACGCTGTATCCTGGCCTAGGCCAACAAGGCCCAGGTCTAAGGCAGCACTTTTTAGGGGGGCAGCATGGAAAGAGTCCCCCCGGCTTGCGCTACACTGTTAGTGTAGCACCAGTCTGATGGGGCGGACTGAGCTAAGAAGCAACTGTGGGGGGGGGCACTGCTTCTAATTTTGGCTGTCCTATCATCCTGGACCACAAACCCTCCTCACTGTGCTATATGTTTTCTGCTGTACCATTGGCAGGGTTATATCTTTTTAGTCCTCTCCATAAAATTATCAGAAATTTGTGCTTAAAGTAGAACTATAGGCAACACTTTTGTTTTTCATTTTGGATAGAGTAAGGAAGGGTTATCGCCCCTGCCAGTTTAATTTTTACCATCCCTGTCCCATTGCAGAGATTTCATTTCACTTCCTGTCCCATGGGCGTAGCATAAGGGGTTGCAGGGGTCACAATCGCAACCCCACCCCTAGCTCCAGGGGGCCCCTGCAGCCTCCCTGTCATATTATCATATCCTCCACAAAGTACAGCTTCGATCTGCCCAAGGGCGCCACAGCCACGCTCCAGTACTGGGCTTCTACTTTTACTTGCACGGTCCACACCCCTCCATTCTCATTGGCTGGGGACAAGCTGTGAGCCATTTCCTGAATGGAGAGGAGCACAGGGTGAGAACAGCCCAGGGGCCAGGCAAACTTTTGCATCGGGGCCCACAAGCTTCAAGCTACGCCTCTGTCCTGCCCCATAGCCAGACAGGAAGTGAGAGGAAATCTATGCAAATTAAGGGAATCCATTGACCCCCCCCGCTCCCAGAACTAGTGTCCCCACTCAAAATGTTTAAACAGAACAGGGTGTGACCTTGACAGGAAGGGGTGGGGCATATTTAAATTAGGGGGTCAGGAGTTTAGTCAGGACTAGGGCAGCACAAAACCTAAATACATTACTGCCCTATTCTCTATAGCCTATTGTATGGTTGACACTGTTCACTCCCTCCCTTTCTTTTTTCTGTTCTTCCTGTAAACTTCAATAAAAATTTTGAACAAGGAAACAATATACTCAACTATTCTTCAACTTTTATCAGATAAAATATAACTGAAGTTCTAAGATTATGTTTCTTGCTGGGTCTGACTGATCTGTTTGTGTCTTTGAGTTACTTTGCAATAATGTTGTCGTGGGTTGGTATCCATGTTCCTGAAGTGGTTCACTTGTTAAAAAATATCTCTCTTAGAACGATAAGCCTGACATGAAAAACCTTAAAATCTATAGTTTTTTTAATCCCTTTTCGTCACTAAAATATAAATTTGACTTTGCTTGCCATCATTTGCTATGGGCCTTCTCAGTACTCCATTTGCTGTCTGTGTGTCATGTTTATGTCTATCCCTTCTGGGTCATTAAAACAAAAATATGAATTTCCTCAACATAATCTGTCCATAGTGGCTGTAAGTTGAGCTGCTGTGCTTGCTTGCAAATGAGGCCTCTTGGTTTTAAGTCCCCTAGGCAGAAGTCAGCCTTCTCTGGATGCTATATGTGTATCCCTGTGTATTAAAAATTCTTAAGCTCTGTGATATACAGTACATTATATCTGATGGTTAGTCGTGCCTACACACCATCGGTTTAAAAACCGATCGTGTCAGAACGCGGTGACGTAAAACACAACGATGTTCTGAAAAAAACCGAAGTTCAATGCTTCCAAGCATGCGTCGACTTGATTCTGAGCATGCATGGATTTTTAACCGATGGTTGTGCCTACTAAAAATCGTTTTTTAACTATCGGTTAGGAATCCATTGGTTAAATTTAAAACATGTTGGCTTTTTTTTAACCGATGGCGCCCACACACGATCGGTTTGGACCGATGAAAACGGTTCATCAGACCGTTCTCATCAGTTTAACCGATCGTGTGTACGTGGCCTTAGATGATGTATTCCAGTGATGGCGAACCTTGGCACCCCAGATGTTTTGGAACTACATTTCCCATTTGTAATTGTAATTGTAATTTAGTTCCAAAACATCTGTGGTGCCAAAGTTCGCCATCACTGATGTATTCTTTTGAGGGTGTATAGAGTCGTTTAGAGTTCTTTGTTTTTAATTTTTTTCCCTTTCTTTTGGTTTATCTGATTGTTTTTTCTGTCCTTCCTCTTTAAATATTTATTAAATTTTTTTCATTGTCTGTATATTTTCTTTCTCTAAAAAACAACATAATAAGGCTCACAATGGGCCATTTTTTGGCACCAAAACAAGTCCAGCCCACCCTGAAAAACCAACAAAAACACCTTAACTGTGCCTTTTCCATTAATACTGATGCATTACTCTGATTTTGTCAAAATCTACCAATTTTCACAAAAGTTTGGGGGAAATAAAAAATTTGGGGCCCAACCTCCCATCTACTGTGCCATGTTATTGGTTCATATCTATCATGGAAAACCTCAATGGCTAGAGATGTGCATGACGGAAATGTTTATTT
Source organism: Rana temporaria (assembly GCF_905171775.1). Taxonomy (NCBI): domain Eukaryota; kingdom Metazoa; phylum Chordata; class Amphibia; order Anura; family Ranidae; genus Rana; species Rana temporaria. Next base: position 475,907,608 of record NC_053490.1, read on the forward strand.
GATTCATATTTGTTTGTTAAGTTAACAATTTTGTTTTGTCATATTGATTAGAATGACTTGTTTTCGGAATTTGTTTTGTATATTCGGATTATTTTTGTATATTTGCTATTTTTAAATTGGTTACAAATTCAAAATTTGAATTTTGGAAGATGGCTATATTTGTTTTATTCTAATCTATTTTATTTTCTATTATTTTCTATTTTATTCTATTCTATTGTTTTATTCTATTCTATTTTATTTGTTTCTATTCTATTCTGTAATTTTATTATGTATTATATTTTATTCTTTTCTCCTATTTTCTATTTTATTCTGTTGCATTCTATTCTATTTTATTTTTCTACTCTTTTACATGTTCTATTATATTCTGTTTTACTCTATTCTATTCTTTTCTATTCTATTCTGTTGTACTCCATTATATTCTTTTATGTTCTATTCTAAATATCAGCCTCAATAGGAATCATCATCTTATTTCACTTTTATACCTTACTGCATTTATTGCAATATGTTTCCGTTTTGAATTTTGAAATCAAATTCATTTTCAAATTCAAATAATTTGTTACGTTATAATTCATTTTCGATTTGTTGAAATTCTTTACTATTGTGTGTCAGAAATTAGAGTACCCTGGGCTCTGAGCCCTACAGGCAATGAGAAACATACATGAGATATCTTCAGACTATCTATTTTATCAATTTTTTAATTCTAAAACAAACATAGGACCATGTTAATTTGAAAATATGGGAATTTATATATTTAGAGAGTCACTGGAGTCAATTATAAGTAGTTTGGGCACTGGCAGATTATTTATTTGAGTAATTCAGTACCTGGCCCAAATCAAATTTTATAAGGCTGAATTGCTAAATGATTCAATTATGAAATCATAGGAAACAATAGTCCTTGTTTACTAATTTCATCTGCAAATGACTAGATAATTAAAGTAAATGTCCACAACATTTATCAAATCCTTTAGTAATCAGCCCAAATATTTAGTACCTTTTATTTTTTCATTTTGAGGACAGAGTTTCAAAACACAAGACATACATGGTGCTCCATGAGTTGAGCTCACATGTCTTAAGTTGTGTACATGGGTGGCGCTGTTGGCCACCTCCCACCTGTCAACCTTCTATTAACCTCCCTGGCGGTATGATTATGTCTGGAATTTTGTACCAAAAGTGGTACAATTTTTTGCATGGAAATTTGGCGTTTTATATTGTAGGCCTGTAATTCTTAGGAATAACTCACTTAAATCTGTTCAAACAAGAGTCTAGTAGACATCTCGGGTATGATAAAGTTTGAAAAACAAAATCATAAATTATAATATAATAAATACCTATAAATAATTATAACAAATAATAATGTAATTATAATAAAAATTATTCAATAATGTAATCAAATCAAAAACACTGAAATTTGCTCAGTTGCAGAATTGTCGCTGTCATTACTTTTATTGTTTGATGACAAATTTCCCCACAAATCTCTATCGCACATTTCTGCAAGTGATTCTAATTTATTATCGCTGTTTTCTAGCTGCTCTAAAAGCACATTTATTGTAAAGGGACACGTTTTGGTTGCTATGGACAATCTCCAGTTTCCACGCAGAAAGAACAGTTTTTATTATATAAAAGTACATGTAGGACACTGGGCAGACCACTAGGGACAAAGGGGGTGCGTATTTTTTTTTATACAGTACTGTAACCTATAAGATTACAGTATACTGTATGTGTATTGTGTTTTTCACTTTTTGAATTTGGCGCCGAACTCCGTCCCTGTGCGTCGTAACGTCGCAAGGAACGGAGCTCGATGGCACTGTGAATCGAGCGACGAGACACAGCGGAGGAGCCATCACACACAGCGGGGACGCATCGCAGGATTCAGGGACAAGGTAAGTAACTTCCCCCTGTATCCTGCAATGCGATCCCGAGTCTGGCTCGGGGATACCGCTAAGGAGGTTAACAAATCAAAGAAGCAGGGTGTAAAATTGTCAGCTGAACAGTGGCTGCATCCAATTAGATGCAGCGGGTTTTTGGGTATTCAGACAGGTGTCAGCCTGTAAAGCATGGATGGAGGAATGCAATACAAGTGGTCACAAAATGTAAAGAGACAGTCTAAAGGACTTTAAATTAAATAAATAATGTTATCAATAAAAAAGTGCCCCTGTCCCCCTGTACTCACACGCAAAGATACGTAGGTCATGTAAATGGTGTAAATGGTGTTCGCACCACACATGTGAGTGAATGATATAGTGAGAGCAATAATTCTAGCACCAGACCTCATGTGTAACTCTAAGTTGGTAACTGTAAACGTTTTTAAAGCGCCCCCTATGGAGATTTTTAAGTACAGTAGTTTGTCGCCATTCCACGAGCTTGGGCAATTGTTACCACTTCCGGGCTGCCCACCGCACAATTACTGCGGCAGTGCGGCCCAGCTGCGTGAAACGACGTACCTGTATGTCATTTCGTGAATGATATACTGTGGGCGCACCCCCGCTGCACGCCAGGGGAGCGTGTCCAGAGAGGCAGAACGGGGATCTGCCTATGTACACAAGGCAGATTCCAATTCTGACAGGGAACAACATGGAACAACATGGAGATCTCCTGTTCTTAGTGATCAGGAAGAGCGATCTCTGTGTTGTTCCAGTGAGCCCACCCCCCACACAGTTAGAACAAACCCAGGGAACACAGTTAACCCTTTGATTGTCCCTAGCGTTAACCCCTTCCCTGCCAGTGACATTTATACAGGGATCAGTGCATTTTTTTAACACTATCACTGTATTGGTGTCACCGCAGTGAAATCTATCCCCTATTTTGTAGACACTATGGGCCAGATTCACAAAAGAGATACGATGGCGTATCTCCTGATACGCCGTCCTATCTCTGTGATCCGCCCGTCGTAACTTTGACTTACACCGTCGGATCTTAGGATGCAATTCTAGGACGGCCGCTAGGTGGCGATTCCATTGCGGTCGGCGTAGAATATGCAAATGACTAGTTACGGCGATTCACGAACGTACGCTTTACCCGTCCCTCTAAATTTACGTTGTTTCCGTCGAGATACGCCGCGTAAAAAACTAAGGCTGCAGTCTAGGTGGTGTAACCCATGTTAAGTATGGCCGTCGTTCCCGCGTCTAAATTTTAAATTTCACGTCGTTTGCGTAAGTCGTCCGTAAGTCGTCCGTGAATGGCGCTGGACGCCATTTACGTTAACGTCGAAACCAATGACGTCCTTGCGTCATTTAGCGCAATGCACGTCGGGTAATTTGACGGACAGAGCATGCCTAAACTAATGAATAAATTTGTTTTTGTATTTTTTTTTTGGATACGTATTTTAGCAGAAAGTAAAAAGGTTTTTGCACGACCATGCAATTGTCAGTTAAAGCGACACAGTGCCGTATCGCAAAAATGGCCTGGTCATTAAGGGAGTAAATCCTTTTCGGAGCTAAAGTGGTTAAAGCCTGGCGTGTTAGGTATCTATTTACTTACCATAACATCACCTTTTATATTTTACCAAACAATTCGGTATTATATTTTGTTTTTGTGCATTAAAGGTACATCTTTAAACCGCTATGCAAACATGGTGTGACAAAAAAAAATTGCAACTGCCACCATTTGTATTGTCTAGGACCTCTGCTAGAAAAATATACTGGACTATTTTTCTTCCATACAACTTTCTATTAAACAAGTAGGATGTGGCACTGTATTTATTAAGGGTGTGATTACAACCCAAGGGCATATGTAATCGATAATTTATTTATGCTACTGTATTGAAGTGTATTGTAGTTGTACTGTCTACCCTTAACCACTTGAGAGCCACGCTATAGACGAAAGACGTCCACAGAGTGGCTCTCAACTGGGACGTCCTTTTATGTGCATTGCCCGCGCGCGCCGTGGGGAAACACTGTGCCCGGCGCATCGCTAAGATGCCGATGCTCGTGCCTGGCGGCCGCGATGTCCGCCAGGTACCCGCGATCGGCGGTGACAGCAGGGATGTGGAGCTCTGTGTGTAAACACAGAGCTCCACGTCCTGTCAGGGAGAGAGGAGACCGATGCTGTGTCCCTTGTACATAGGGACACAGCATCGGTCACCTCCCCCAGTCAGTCCCCCTCCACACACAGTTAGAACACACCCAGGGAATACATTTAACCCCTTCCTCACCCCCTAGTGTTAACCCCTTCCCTGCCAGTCACATTTATACAGTAATTAGTGCATTTTTATAGCACTGATCGCTGTATAATTGTGTATGGTCCCAAAATTGTATCAAAAGTGTCCGATATATCCCCAGCAATATCGCAGGCCTGACATAAAAATCGCAGATCGCCGTCATTACTAGTAAAAAAAAAATCATAAATCTATCCCCTATTTTGTAGGCGCTATAACTTTTGCACAAACCAATCAATATACGCTTATTGCCATTTTTTTAAACAAAAATATGTAGAAGAATACGTATCGGCCTAAACCAAGGAAAAATATATATATATATATTTATTTTTTAAATTGGGATATTATTATAACAAAAAGTAAAAAATATTGTGTTTTTTTTTTCAAAATATTCTGTCTTTTTTTGTTTATAGCGCAAACAAAAAAAAAATCGCAGAGATGATCAAATACCACCAAAAGAAAGCTCTCTTTGTGGGAAATAAATGATAAAAAAATAATTTGGGTACAGTGCCGTACGACCGCGCAATTGTCATTGAAAATGCGTCAGCGCTGAAAGCTGAAAATTGGTCTGGGCACGAAGGGGGTTTAAGTGCCCAGTAATGAAGTGGTTAAGCTGTAAAGTGTTGTGTAAACTGTCCTGTATAATAATAATAATTTACTAAGCTCTGGAGAAACTGCACTTGCAGAGTTTAGTAAATCAACCTCTATGTGTGAATTAGGCTTTACTGCAGTGCACAGATACGCACTGCATGTGACCACACCAGGGGCGTCTTTACCGCAGGGCAAATGGGGCAGGTGCCCTGGGCCCTGTCACTGTTGGGGGCCCAAAGCAACCCCCTTTTTAGGGGTTCGGAGGCCCCCAGGGCCCCAGATGGCAACACCCCTTTTTTTATTTATTTTTAAATAAAAAAATATATATATTTTTTTAATAAATTTTTATTTTATTTTTTATTAAAGGGCCAATTTTTTTTTAGAGGTCTGGGGGTCCCCAGGGGCCCGTAGTTCCCCAGGGCCCCGGATGACAACCCCCCTTTTTTATAAAAAAATATATATATATATATATATATATATATATATATATATATAAAATATATATATATATATATATATATATATATATATATATATATATATATATATATATATATATATATATATATATATATATATATATATATATATATAATATAATATAAATGTTATTATTAGTAGTATTATTAAAGGACCCAGAGGTCCCCAGGGCCCTGGATGGCAACCCCCCTTTTTTTTTTATAAATGTTTCTTTTTTATGTATATTTTTGTATTTTTTATTAAAGGGCCCAGAGGTCCCGGATGGCAACCCCCTTGTTTTTGTTATTTATTTTGATTAAAAAAAAATTATTAAAGGGCCCAGAGGTCCCCAGGGCCCCAGATGGCAACCCCCTTTTTAAAATATATTTTTTATATATATTTTTTATTTCTTTTTTTCTTTTTATTAAAGGGCCCAAAGGTCCCCAGGGCCCCGGATGGCTACACCCCTTTTTTATATATATTTTTCTTTATTTCTTTCTTTATTTCTTTTTTTGTAAAGGGCCCCCCGCTTCTAAATTCACGGCAGCCCCCCCTGCTTCTCAATTTCAGGCGGCAGCACCCCCCCATCCCGGTTCTCTGCTCCAGGGGGCCATGCCGGAAGCTGTGTAAGTGGCCCCATAATTCCTGATGGCGGCCCTGCCGCCCGTTAAGCCCCTGTGCTGCCCACAAATCAGGCTGAAAATCATCAGCGGCACGCAGCCAGTGACAGTACTGCTTCCCTTCCCAGTGTTTTAAAATGTACAGCACCCCTGGCTTCCCTTTACACATGCACTTCTCCCTTCCTGCCACTGGGTGCTGCTTGTATATAAAAGTGAATTAGAATGTGATTTTATAACATCCCCAGTTTGCTCTTCCCGAGGCTGACTTCTTCATGTCCTGCTCCTCAAGGTATGTCACTGTTTGCTAATCTATATTGTAAATAGAAGTTTTCTGTAGAGTGTGCCCAAAGTCTTTATAATATTTGATGATTCGCTGCAGGTCTGGTCAGTGTTTTAAAAAGTTCCTCTATTTTACACATGGCATGGCATGGGGGTCACAGCACCGGCTGTCCATTCTGCTTTAGCACCATGGGACCCCATGCCATGCCATGTGTAAAATAGAGGAACTCTTTAAATCACAGACCAGACCTGCAGTCCAGGCTGAGTAAGGCCTCAGAGCACATAGCATTACTGTCTGTATTTAACTGCTTGATGGGCTTATTTTGGGCCTGGCTGGTTCACATGTATGTGTTGTGGAGGCCCACATTTGCGCAGGCACAGCAGCCCATTCATTTGAATGGGCCGCCATGCCTGCGTTTCCTGCAAAAGAAAAGCGCATGCCTCATGTAATAGGCTGCGCACACGGCACGTCTATGCCCATCAAGCACTGAAATACAGCACTGTCTGTCCATTCTGCTGTCTGCTGTGACTTATCTGCAGTTCCCGCACTGTCAAACTTGCTGCATTTTTAGACGTTTAGGTCACGCTTTTAAAAACACAGTGCGTTTGTGTGTGCAAGAACTGCAGGTAAGTAGCATGGTGTAAAAGCAGAATGGATTTCAAGGCAACTGTATTTTAAAAATGCTGAATGCACCATTTTTCTGCAGGAAACAAAGGCATGGCAGCCCATTCAAATCAATGGGCTGCTGTACCTGCACAAATGAGGAGCGCCCAAAACATACATGTGAACCAGCCAGGCCCAAAATAAGCTGGAGGGCGGCCCAAAAAAAATGTTTGCCCAGGGCCCAAACCATATTAAAGACGGCCCTGGACCACACAACAGCGCAACACACCATGCTGCTGTGTAGAAACATGAATAAATTATCACTTTGTGCACTTCAAATAAAGTTTTTAAAAAAGCAAACAGTGTAATGCACTGAAACACACATCATACCACCCCCTTACCATGGCTCGCTGCAGTTGGATACTAACAGCTTAAACTGAGCATTTAGCATGCAGGCAGTGTGAACAAGCTCTAAGTGAACATCTTATTTTAGCACAACTATAGTGTATGTTCTGGCTGGCATTAGTAGTTTAATTACTATTATTTGCTCCCTGGAATTGCTCTTTAATTTGTCCATTGCACATTATCAGTACCTAGATGTGTGTAAACTTTCTTTACTGATCTTCACTAAAGATAAAGGTCATTCTGCAGCCGTGTGAAAGACAGCGTGATCACAGTGACATCAATCAGGCATTCAGCCAGCTCAGAAGTGCCTGCTGTCTGACACACACCTATCCGAACATATCTGTCTCTTCCTAGCAGAGGGCATCTGAAGACTGCACTGTGTAGGCAGGGTGTCATAAGCAGAAATGTAGCATCATACAAGCAAATGAGAGCAGGAAAAGACATAAAAGAGAACAGCAGAGGTTGCATGAGTAAAGGGTAAGTACAGTCAGTATATTGTTAACTGAGATTTTAACAACAGCAGAGGCTACAATTCAGACAATGATATCAACACAAAGTTCCAAGCTGCGATAAAGGCTATCTTTAGGCCTACATATTTTTCTGTAAAACTGTGCCTTGGCTCTTTTGCTGAAGCCTAACAGTTTGTTTCTTTGAGCTTACATTTATTTTACCAGAGGTCTCATGGGCCAAGAACACTGAAGATGAAAACTAAACTGACATACAGGCACTGGGAAGATATATTGTACCCGTGGCAGTTCCAGTTTGATTTAAAGCCTAACTAAATCCAAAATACAATTTTTATATATTTCAGCTTTCCAATCATTGGATGTGGTGGCTGCAATTGTTTTCTTTCATTCAAGCTTTAATTTTTGTATTTCTTCATCTAGTGATCGGCCAGGTGTGTTGCTCTCCTAGGGTGGTTGCATTTAATTGTCTATTGCAGTCTTTCTCAACCTTTTTAACATAAAGGAACCCTTGAAATAACTTTCCAGTCTCAGGCAACTCTCTCCCCTACTAAAAATGACTAAATTTACAACTTATGCCTAGTACGCGCGTACGGGTTTCCCGGCGGACTTTTTACCGCCGGGAAACCCGAGGGTAAACCAAGAACCTTGCTCGGTTACTTTGTCCCCCTACACACGGCAGGGTTTACTGACAGGAAAACTGCCATGAGAGCTTTGGTCAGGAAACCCGGCCGTGTGTATGCTCCACTGCAGTCTTTTCCCATAGGAAAACTGCCGGCTTCAAACCACCGGGAATCCCGGCGGGGAAAAAGAGAGCTGGTTCTCTTTTTTTTCCGGCAGTTTTCCTGTCGGGAAAACTGCAATGGAGCATGCATACGGCCGGGATTCCCGGCCAAAAGCTATCATGGCAGTTTTCCCGACGGTAAACCCATACGTGTGTACGAGGCATGAGAATACATTAGTGTGTTGGTCAATGGGAATAATGTTCCCTGCACTTGTGGTCATTGGGAAGAATTACCCCCTTACAAATAGCTAAACAGATCAATGGTGTCAGTGGGAACTTATCTGAGATGCAGAAATTGCTCATTGCTCAAGGAACCCCTAGCAAACTCTGGAGGAACCCTAGGCTTCCATAGAACCCTGTTTTAGAAACCCTGCTCTATTGTATCTACTGGGGAGCAACATAGCCACCCTTGGACAGCATATTGTAGGAGGGGGCTGCGACAGTGCTGTATGTGCCCATGGCTCCCAATTGTCCCTGATTTGGAGGGACTGTCCCTGATTTGGAGCAATGTCCCTCTGTCCCTCGTTGCCCCTCATTTGTCCCTCATTTTGGTCTGGTCCATATAGTTGTATATAAAATGCACTTTTTATCTTTCAAAAAGTGTTTCCCAGTGCTAAACCTTTTATTCAAATTCTGAATTGCTGCATTTGTAAATTGGTAAAAAAAAAGTCCTTGTGGATTTAATTAACCTTTGTTTGGTTAATTAACCTTTAAGGGGGTGTGTCAGGGGGCGTGCCTTATGCCTACATACGTTTGCAAGTAGGTGTCCCTCATTCCCATCTCAAAATGTTGGGAGGTATGCGTGCCACTTGCCCCACTACATTAGTAAAAATGAATGGGATTTACCACCCGCAGATAGCCATAAGTTGGACCATTCTGCCAGGCCCTTTTTCCTTTTGGGATAAAAGATTTATGAAATGAATACAAGCTGATCATTCTAAGCATACTTGTCAGTGGTAAATGGTTTGTCTCAGCCCTCTAACCACCACTTTTGCTGGACAGCCTGGCCTGTTAAAGGTAATTGAAAAACAACTGACCTGCTGGCAAGGTCACCAAGTAAAAAAACTACGTAATGGAGAGACTCAGAAAAACACTGCTGTGTTAATGCTACTGAAAGACTATATCATAAATACCATTTTCCATTTTAGTCACAGTTACACTGTTTTATTAAGCATCAATTGTCCTGCAGAACTAGCTCTTTTGACTTGGCAAATAGGGATGAGCTTCGTATTCGAGTCGAACTCATGTTTAACTCGAACATCGTATGTTCGATCGTTCGTCTAATTATGAACGTTTTGGGTCGTTCGCGCCAAATTCAATGTTACGTTTCACAGCCCATAATTCACTGCGGCATCGCAGTGCATTGCTGGCTGATGATTGGCCAAGCATGCACTATGACCGCATGCTTGGCCAATCACAGCTTGCAAAACATGGAGGGCCAATTATGGCTCAGGGGGTTTAGTACACCCACCCACACTATAAAAGGCCGCCTACAGGTCGGCCTTGTGTAGTGTGTTGCGGTGGTTAGGAGAGAACAGAGAGAGACAGAGAGTGTCATTTTTTGCAGGTAGATAGAGAAGGCAGGCTAGTCAGTTAAAGTTACAGTGTGAAGAGGATATATATAAATCCCAGGTGTTGTACATATATTTATACACTGTATAGTTTAGCTAGATCAGTTCTTCCTAATTTACTGGCAGGCAGGTGATTGTGCTAGCTGCAGTATTCTCACGTGGTGTACTGCCTGTGTCTCTGTAGTTTGCACCTAAAGCTACTTGGTGTGTGCTCTGTAGTTTGCACCTAAAGCTACGTGGTGTGTGTGTGCTATTTTTCTCAATGATTTTCATCCATATTGCAGGGACCAGACATTACATTAAAGCCGCAAGCAGTTTTAAATGACTTTTTTCTTATAGTAATCTCATTTTGTGCAGGGACAGTTCTAAACACGTGCCACTTCACAGGCATACTATAGACACCCAGCAGGTACGATATTTAAAGGAATTTTTCATTTTTTTTTACTTTAAGCATTATTAAAATCACTGCTCCAGAAAAAACGACCGTTTTTAAGACTTTTTTTTCCATTGATACATGTTCCTTGGGGCAAGACCCGGGTTCTCAAAGACGTTTTACAACAATAACTTGCATATTAGGCTTTAAAATGAGCACTTTTGAATTCAAAGGTTCGAGTCCCATAGACGTCAATGGGGTTCTAAATGTTCGCGCGAACGGTCGGTCCGTTCGAAGGTTCTGGTGCGAACCGAATGGGGGGGTGTTCGGCTCATCCCTATTGGCAACCAGTTAGATGTTTTTCTCCAAAAATATGGTGCTTGGACAGTCCATCAGCAGGCACTGGGTAGCAGGACACTTAGGTGGGTTTGATCATCTAATACACCTGGAATTTAAATCTGCACAACTTTCAGAGTTATAAGCTGTTATTGGCTTATTGGGAAAGAAAGCTGGTCTTCTGGTGGCTCTCTCATTTGATCATTATGAATGGCACTAGAGCGCACTCTCTGTACCCAAGATGGCTACACTTTGCGGAATAGGCAGAGACTTGAAACATATTAGTGTCTGTGAGCTGAGGCTCTTGCATGGAAGATGCTATACAACTGATCCAAGTGTTCCATCCATGCAATGTTGGCCATTGTCACCCAGTGTTCATTCCAGCTGTCCGTACTTTCCTTCTTCCGTGGATGCCAGGGAGTGAGTCAAGTCTGCATACACTGATCTGTGCTGTGTATCTTGCTTTGTGACAATGCTTTTGTGAGTGCAATTTGTTGCTTTACTATTGTTAATAATTTTTTTACCTGCACTAGCCGGTGCTTTGTGTTTTGTAGGCATGAGGGTTAAAACCCTGCTCTGGAGAATCTGAACATTCTCCCTTGCAGTAGGGCTGCACCCACACTGCAAGGGTTAACAAGGCAAGGAAAAGTAAAAGCACTGTTACTTACCCTGTTACTTACCTTTTGTTTTGTAGGCATGAGGGTTAAAACCCTGCTCTGGGGAATCTGAAAATCTCCCTTGCAGTAGGGCTGCACCCACACTGCAAGATTTTACAAAGCAAGGAAACGTAATAGCACTGTTACTTACCCACTGTTCCTCTTCTTCAGCAGATGGCACTCCCCAATGCTCTAGTGGTGGACTGTCTCTTGGTGTCATCATATCCAATGCAGAGATAAGGTCTTAATGACATCTGCATGAGGGAGAAGATGCTGTGCTGATTGGTGTAGAAGCACGAAGGATTGGGTAAATAAGTACTTTTCATAGGTGTGCGCACAGGGTGTGCCAGGTGTGCCCAGGCACACCCTAATCACCCTGTGCGGAACAGATTCCCCCACTGACCTAGCTCCTCCTCCTTCCCCCCACAACACTGCTGGCTTCCCTCCTCTCCCACTGGTTGTTGCTGTGGATGTTTTTGGATGAGTGGGGGAAGGGGCCAGTAAATTCTCTTTCTGAATGAACATTGTGAGTGATCAGTAGAGTGTGTTTGAGCTTTGGGGTGCACAACCTAATGCCAAAGGCTGCGCACACCTATGGTACTTTTTCATGCCCCCTGACCTAAATTTTAACTCTGCCCCACTGCAAGTTTAAACTGGTAGAGTTAACCCTGCCTGTTTAGTAAAACTGTAGGGGGAAGTTAAAGTTATTGTGCAATCGTCATCATTTTGGTGAAATGCAGTGGAGTCAACAGGGAAGGAAAAATTACAATGTTTTCTGGCTGATTTTGGCTTTAAATGCCTCCTTTCATCAATGCTTTCATTATACTGCTTCTTGATAAAACCTTTATTTTAATGTATTTATTTTTACAGAAAGAAAAAGACAGTGAGAAAATACAATAAACCATCGTAAGGGAGGGAACATAAATATGATCAAACCCACAAAAAATTTAATAAAACCTAAATACAAAGAACATTAAATGAACCCTGCATTAAAAACTAAAACTACCCTAAATACTTTCCCCCTAAAAAACAAACAAACAAAAAAAAAACACCTTTTTTCCAACAAATCTCATCTAAGCAGCTTGATATGCACCATTAAAAGTGTTTCTGCTTCAGCAAATTTGGTAATGAACTCTGTTCATTTCTATTGTGAACATTAAGGGCTGTATGTATTGGCACTATGCTTCAATTATTTTAGCAAAAACTAAATATTATTTGCATTGAGGGGGGAAACATGCTGTTTGCCTTATATTCACTGGTAACTTTTTACAGACCAACAAACAATAGAAAGGAGATATAGTTTTATGTTTTTTCCACTATATAGAGTTTTCTAACTCCATAGATATCTTCTGCATATATTCCCTCAATAGTATATGATATTTGCTGAAATTAGGCATAAGTGTCTCGAGGTGAGTAGGTTGTACATTTTGAGACTTGGCACTACCCGTCTTACCCTGCTATTCCAGGCACTGGCCCACGAGTGTCATTATGGTAAATACAGCCTTGTGAATATGCATAGTTTTAGCTGAAGTCTGGCAGATGGAAGTTATATTAATATATATATGAGTCTGGAGAACAAGGTCTAGAACTGCATGGTGAGACAAAGGCATTAAAATGAAAAGCAGTGCAAAGAGTAAAATACTGCAAGAAACCGTATAAAGATTATAATTATCCTCTGTAGTCTAAAGGAAATAACTGCTTAACCACTTAAGCCCCGGACCAATATGCAGCCTAAAGACCCAAGGTGTTTTTACAGTTCGGGACTGCGTCGCTTTAACAGACAATTGCGCGGTCGTGCGACGTGGCTCCCAAACAAAATTGGCGTCCTTTTTTCCCCACAAATAGAGCTTTCTTTTGGTGGTATTTGATCACATCTGCGGTTTTTAGTTTTTGCGCTATAAACAAAAATAGAGCGACAATTTTGAAAAAAAAGCAATATTTTTTACTTTTTGCTGTAATAAATATCCCCCAAAAACATATATAAAAACATTTTTTTTCCTCAGTTTAGGCCGATACGTATTCTTCTACCTATTTTTAGTAAAAAAAATCGCAATAAGCGTTTATCGATTGGTTTGCGCAAAATTTATAGTGTTTACAAAATAGGGGATAGTTTTATTGCATTTTTATTTTTTATTTTTTTTTTACTACTAATGGCGGCGATCAGCAATTTTTTTCGTGACTGCGACATTATGGCGGACACTTCGGACAATTTTGACACATTTTTGGGACCATTGTCATTTTCACAGCAAAAAATGCATTTAAATTGCATTCTTTATTGTGAAAATGACAGTTGCAGTTTGGGAGTTAACCACAGGTGGCGCTGTAGGAGTTAGGGTGCACCTAGTATGTGTTTACAACTGTTTGGGGGTGTGGCTGTAGGAATGACGTCATCGATCGTGTCTTCCCTATAAAGGGAATGACGCGATCGATGCGCCGCCACAGTGAAGGACGGGGAAGCCGTGTTTACACACGGCTCTCCTCGTTCTTCAGCTCCGGGGAGCGATCGCGACGGAGCGGCTATAAACAAATAGCCGCGCCGTGGTCCCGGATCGCTCCCCGAGCGGACCCGACCTCCGCATGTAGCGGGGGGGTCCCGATCGGACCCCCCACCCGCTAATAGGCGAGGACGTACCTATACGCCCATGTGCCTGTACGTGCCATATTGTGGACGTATATGTACATGGGCTGGTCCTTAAGTGGTTAAAGACAATCCAAACTTGGAAGAAAACACATTATGTCCCTTTATAAGAAAACCTTTTTTTTTTCCTGTTTTTGTTAAGACAAATCATTGGGTACTTTTAACATCTGTATGTTGGTGGAAGGAATGAAAAGCTTAAAGTAGTAAAAAAAAAAGAAAAAAAGCCCTTTGGGTGATAAATGTACATTGCAAGGATTTTAAGAAATTAATGTAGAAAAGTCTTCCTTTTTTCTGTTCTGAAGAAAAAAAGCTGTTTGTTTTACTTCATCCTTTGCAAGACTAATTGACTCCCTGAATAGGAGGGTCTCATATGTAACCACCTGGTGCACTTTTAGTGTTCCAATGAGGAAAGTTGCAGTGTCTGTATCTATTAAGAAGTAATTAACCCCTAGGGATTATCTCAACAAAATTTTAATTCCTATTGCAGAAAATTTGCAAAAAATGGAAAAGGGCGCCAGCTTAGTGTGTATAAAAACAGCACCATTTATTCCGACACACGTAAATCTCTGATACCATGTTCCAGTGGTGAGTGTAAGTACATGCAGGAATACAGCTGCAGTTGTCAGGATGGACTGGACAGTGGCTGGAGAGCACAGACAGGGACCTACAGCAAAAGCGGAATGGCTGCGGCATCTCAAGCCTTCATAACACTGCTGACAGGGGACCGAGACAGACAGGAGGGGGCAGGCCGTAACACATTTCTGAGGCCCTGCATCCTTCATCAGCCTTGCTTTCAATCTAAAGACAAACAATAATTGGTGCAAAGTGCAGGTACTAAGTGTGAGCCTAGAGTTCTTAATAAGGAAAATAATGCCTTGTACACACGGCCGGACTTTCCAAGACAAAAAGTCAGACGGGCTTGTGTAGCCTCCATCTGACTTTTTTTGTTGAAAGTCTGACGGACCTTAGATAGAGAACCTGTTCTCTTTCTTTCTGTCGGACTTCCGACGGACTCATGGCAGACTTTTGCACGGGCAAAAGTCCGATCGTGTGTGCAAGGCATAACAGTCCATATGGGAATCCTGAAAAAGTCAGTTGGGATGTAGAATGCTCACTGCAGTGGGAGCTCAGTGTAAGAGCAAGAAGCAACTCTGGAAGACAAACAGGGGAGAAGACACAAGTGCCTTCTAAGTGTAGCATGAAGGGAGTTTAATGCAGATAAAAACGAGTGTTACTCACAAAAGTATAAAAATCACAGGCCCATAGCACTGTAGCTAACATCCTCAGCATCACTGTCCTGAGGGTGCCCGATGGATGTAAAGGCTGTTTCCACATGATTAGGGAGCATCAATGGACTCCGCTGCTTCCTGGGTCCGTGGAACACACTGTCGGGTCGCTCTGATGTCAATTCCGGGATGTGATGTGTGGATAATGGTGGCGCAAACGAGTCGCTCCCTAAAAGCGTGGATACAATCTTTACATCCATCGGACACTCACAGGACGGTAATTCTGAGGACCTAAAGTGTATAACTGTGATTTTTATACTTTTGTGAGTAACAGTGAGTTTTTATCTGCATTGAACTCCTGTCATGCTACACTTAGATGGTTCTTGTGTTTTCTCCCCTGTTTCTCTTTCAGTCTACCATCCTGTTGCTTGTGGTCTATTTTCTGTGCAGTATTATAAAGTGGTAGCATACTAACTTTTAAGTTACACAGGTATGTCAGTGGGATTCAAACAGTTTAAAGAGTCATGGCAGAACAGACAACCCATTTTATCCAGCGGCTCCTACAGGAGTAAGCGCTCTGTATATATTGGCACAGCACAACAAGGTAGCAAAGAGCGCTTTGATCACGATGTCAGTCCTTGGTCAAGCAAATACGCAAGTCCTCAAATGTTCACATTATTTGTCATCTTTGAACGTACCGGCACAGCATAACAAAATAGCAAAATAAAATAAAAAAGTCATCTCACAGATCACAGTAAACCTGCATCCCTGCTGGACAGCAATCAATAACAGAACCCCTAAGCACACATTTGTTAAAATAAATGATTACTGTCCTCAACTTCAGCAAGCTTGGCAAGAGCACAAGACCAAGGGGCCTGTTCCTACGGCTCTGCCTGTGCCAGTTATGCCAAGTTACTTGCCAGCTTTGTGTAGGCATCTTGGTTTTCCATCTGGTCATTCTTATTTAATCCTAACAGGTGCGACTTATGATTGTGTGAAGAAGTGCCAAAGCATTATGCGTTATGAAAGCCCACAGAGTCCTTTTATGCTTTTCAAATAGTCTTCTGTGTAAGTCACAAAATGCCAAACTCGGCTTCATGACAGCAATGTACACTTCGGAGGAGACAAAAAATCGCTGCACTGTTTTTAGTATAGAAAACATACTATACGAAATCTATGGATGAACTGTGCTGAACCAGGTTTCTGCTCATTCTCTAAACTGAAAATCATGATATATTTATCACACAGATTACTCACTAATTGCAGCCCATCTGCTTGATTAATTACTTATATATTTCCAGTGTCGCTATTTATATGTGCACCAAATGAAAAGTCTGCCCACTGCGATTGGAACTGACATTTTCCTAAACAACAAAATAAAGAACTGATCCACGGGGTTAACTTGAGTAAAAAAAGCCAATACAAGTGAGTTCTAGAATTGAATTAAAGGAGAACTCTTCAATAAGAATGCTACACATATTTCCATTTGCATTTTGTTTACATATTTTTTTTTTTTTTTTCTATAAATTGAATGGGCCAAACAACTATTTTTTTTCAAAAATGTAACCTCTACGTTCAGGACAATCATAAACAACATAGTATGTAGTCCTACCCAATTGGGTATAAATTATTGACTTTTTTTTAATGCAGACCTTGGCTCAACATAGTTGTTGATACATTTCTTGATCTAAAGGAGTGAGTATAGGGCAAATCGAACTATGGCCGGTTTTAGGTGTAACTAAAGAAAGAACTGATAGGAAACTACTCCCAGGGTTAGGGGGACACGTGATATCCTCCGCAGTGTCAGGGGGGCTGATAAAGGTCCAGATTCACAGAGCAGATACGACGGCGTATCTCCTGATACGCCGTCGTATCTGTTGTTCTATCTATGCGACTGATTCATAGAATCAGTTACGCATAGATAGCCATAAGATCCGACAGGTGTAATTGTTTTACATTGTCGGATCTTAAGATGCAATACTGCGGTCGCCGCTGGGGGGAGTTTGCGTCGTAAACCAGCGTCGGGTATGCAAATTAGGAGTTACGGCGATCCACGACGGTTTTTCGCGTTCGCTACGTTGCCGCTAGTCTAGTTTCCCGTTGCAATTTTAGTCGTCGTTTTGGCTGCCCTAACTTTACACAGCACACGTATGTGCTGTATAAAGTATGGCCGTCGTTCCCGCGTCGAAATTTAAAAATTCACGCCATTTGCGTAAGACGTCCGGGAATCCGAAAATAGGCTACGCACGTCGCCGTTCGAAAAAATGACGTCACTTCGCGCAAAGCACGGCGGGTAATTCAAAAGGGAGCATGTGCAGTAGGTCAGGCGCGGGAGCGCGCCTAATTTAAATTGCACACGCCCCTTTGAATTACGCGGGCTTACGCCGGAGGCCGCCGGCGTAGTTTTCATCGCAAGTGCTTTGTGAATCAGGCACTTGCGATGAAAACTTGCGGCGGTGTAACGTATCTACGTATCTTCCTCAGGGAACTCCTGAGGAAGTCACATGATAGTGACGAATGCGCATGAGCCCACTGAGAGGTATCGGAGGTGACGTTGGCGACAGACTGCTCTCCTTTCTTACATGCCTTATTGTATTTTTAACAATGTGAGTACCCTTGTTTATACTTTTTACGAGAATTAAAATTTTAAACGATATCACACTATTATTTTCTTTGGGGTGTGATACTCATCAATCCGGGACGAGATTTCCAAGGAGGATCTATCGTTTCTGGATAAAAGCCCATCTGGTTAACCACTTAATGTGGTTGGATCTATATGCTGTTACCTTACAGCAGTAAGGTAAGGGGACACCCTTATTCACCTTAAAAGGATCACTGGATACCCATCCTTCTTCCACCTCACACTGCGGACCTACACCAGCACTTTTTCCTATTTTTTGGACTGTTTAATTATTATCCATATATTATTTGGCTGACACAGCTCAAGCCTTGTCTATTGACTTTTTATCACCAGTTTAATATTGTTACCCATCACAATTTATTCGGGTGTTGTGTTACACACAAATTACTGTTTTGCACTATCCAATACCTTATTTTATTTTATCACATTAAGAGAAATGTGTGGAGTTATATGATTTGCACCAGTATTGTTCACTGATCAGTTTTTTGTTTATGCTATTTTGGTTACACTGTTCCCACTTTCAGTTATACCATCTTCCATTCCCTTCCCCCACTTGCCCATACACCCACCCATCCACCACCCACTAGCGCAGCACTACCCTCCCTATTATTAAGTATTTACGGTTTGATACACCTTTCAGTGCCGCAGCTGTACCCTCACCCCTCCCCACTTCCCTCCCCCCCTCTTCCCCTCCCCTGACAAGCGCGGTAATATTCACTTTTTTCATTGTGATGGTCCCTGTTGTGATCATCCAGCGACGGCTCTTTTCTCTTCCCCTCTGATCGGCGGTGCTCGCAACCCCCCCCCCCCCGCCGAGGTCCCAGGCAGCCCTTCTCGCCAGCCCTTTTTGCAATCACAGTCTTTGCAGATGTGTCATGACTTAGGTCCCACTGATCATCAAAGATTTTATCCATCTAAGATACTGTTGCCAAGGGCTTGGATGGGAATGGAGAATGAGAGAAACACTAGCTGCAACTGCTCTCTGTGGCTTCTGCCCTGCAGTGCTGAACTGTTTAACAGCTATATCAGCAAGAGGAGGGAGCAGCTTAGCGGCAAAATTGAGTCAAGCAGCACTACACTGTGGGAACTGTAGTCCAGAGGAGAGAGACTCTACTCTAATCAAGAGCTTTTTAACTGCATTCCCAGGTGGAGAATGCCAGGGGGAGGAGGAAGGGCTCCATTTTCTCAATCTGTAGAGGACACAGCTTCCTATTGCTGTGAGGGAGACTAGAAAGTGCACATAGCTGTCCAGTGTTCATCACCACTGCTGCATATTGGAGGCCTGAGTGGATCTGGAGCACCCAGTTTGAAGGTGCTTAGAGTTAGAGCCACCTAAGTGCAGATCCAAGTGTGTACTAATCGCTGTGTGTGTGATATTGCTGTGAATGGCGAGCTAGAAGACTTATTGCTGTGTGCAAACTTGACTCAGACTATTCTCATTTGCACCAATGGTACAACTGGCCCCAGCATTAGTCAACTGAAGATTCAGAAATAAAGATTGCCCATTTGCAGTTTCCATACAAAGACCTTTGCCAGTGCTTAGCTAAGAGGTACCACTTAGGGGAGATTGCACTATATCCCAGTGTTTTGCTTTGGTCTATCTAGCAAAGGTTCTTTGCGGTACCAGCCAAGGAAGCTTAAACCTCTTTAGTGTATCAATGTGCTTTTCTGAACAGGAAAAATTGCACATACAACTGTAGGATACACAATGCAACATGCACAAGCCAACTATCCTTTCTAGAAAATTAAGCATGTACTATATGTATGCAGTACATTAACTCAACTTCTTTTGATGGAGTAATCCTCTAGAGTCTAACACCAAACATCTTCCTCCAAAGTCTTCCAGCACCACGTCTTTAAACAACTCTTTCTTTTATCTCCCATATGCCTGTTTCAAAAGTCCTAATTCTTCCCTTTAACTTCCTGTATATTCTATCCTGTCCTCTCCTTATCTCATAAACCAATTTGACTGGTTCATTTGCATATCAATAGGAGGAGCCTTAGTTTCTGAAATATAACACATGGTCTTAAAAATCTAACTATGCAATCTAACTAACAACTTAATATTCTATAAAATCAACAAAATATCTATAGCAACACACCTAGTCATTCTTCTAGAGTAGACCCTAGACTAGGTATAGTATTATTATTCACATTGCAGTTAATAAATGCACTGTTTATTGTTGACATTGCTGATTCATTGGGTCAGCTATTATAGCTTTCCACATTGCTACCATATTCGTTTGGGGTCACTTTTATACATCTTGCCTTGATGTACTTTTAAAATAAAAACTTTTTACGTTGACCTGCACCATATGGAGCTTTTTTTGCCTTCTACTTCCTTCTATTTGGGCTCTTGATGAGAACGTCCATTATTGGATTCACCAGCTGAACTGATTCTTCTTTTGGACCGGACTCCATTCTTCCAATCTACCTCTGGAGCCTAGAGATGGGTTGTTTCAAGCCTGATTGACCCACTGCCGTATGGTATGTGTGTCCACCAGAGTCAGTAATAGTATCCATCTACTTTTCCCTTTTCTTGGAGATGTCAACTTGGGTACCTCCACAGTTCTCCTTGTTTGAAATACATTGTTCCAGTTTTCTTCACAGTGGCCCAGATTCAAGAAGCAATTGCGCCCGTGTAACCATAAGTTACACGGCGCAATTGCTTACTTGCTCCGGTGTAACGAGTGCTCCTGATTCCGGAACCTCGTTACACCGACTGCAGCCTAAAATCTGCGCGGCATAAGGCACTTATGCCTCGCAGATTTTAGGCTGCATTGTTGTGCTTGCCGCTAGGGGGCGCTCCCATTGTGATCAGCGTGTAGTATGCAAATTGCATACTACCAACTGATTCACAAACTTGCGCGGGCCCCGCGCAAGCCAGGTACGGAGTTTCCGTACAGCAACTTTAGCGCAAGGCTGCCCCTTCTAATAGTAGGGGCAGCCAATGCTAAAGTATAGCCGCCGCTCCCGCAACGTGAAATTTGAATTTCACGTCGTTTGCGTAAGTGCTTCGTGAATGGCGCTGGACGCCATTCACGTTCACTTTGAAGCAAATGACGTCCTTGCGACGTCATTTGCCGCAATGCACGACGGGAAAGTTTCCCGACGGAGCATGTGCTGTACGCTCGGCGCGGGAGCGCGCCTAATTTAAATGATTCCCGCCCCCGGCGGGATCATTTAACTTGCACGCGCTTACGCCGGGCAAATTTGCCGGCGCCCCCTTTCGCAATTCACGGAGCTACTGCTCCGTGAATCGAGGGCAGCGCAAAATATTTGCGGGGGCGCAGGGCAAAATCGTTGCCCTGCTCCCCCGCAAATATCGCACAATTCTACCTGAATCTGGGCCAGTGTATTTATCCCGCCACAGACTATATTGTTCCTCAGTCCTATCAGTTTCTTGTTGGGACCTTACTCTTTTTCCACAAACTTTTATTATTAGTGATTAGTCACCCATACAATCACATTGTTTTGTTTTATGTATTGTTTTATGAGCTGTTACTCACATCACTTGGGGTTAGTATAGCTCCATGTGCTTTTTCAGAGTTATTGCTATTTACACTTTGTTATTATTTTGCACATCTTTCGAATGGTTATCACACCATACATTGTATTTTTTGTGTTTGGTTATTTATCAGCGCTGCATTATATTGTACACTAACAAATTAATATGCTAAAAAATAAACAAAATATCTATAGCAACACACCAATTCATTCTTCTAGAGTGGACTCTAGACTAGTTATAGTATTATTATTTACATTGAAGTTAATAAAGGCACTGTTTATTGTCGACATTGCTGATTCATTGGTTAATTCCAGTCTAGTGGCACAGAGCTCTATTCTAAGTTACCTTAGCATAGAGATTATACT
This sequence comes from Rana temporaria, assembly GCF_905171775.1. Taxonomy (NCBI): domain Eukaryota; kingdom Metazoa; phylum Chordata; class Amphibia; order Anura; family Ranidae; genus Rana; species Rana temporaria. The sequence continues at coordinate 475,929,281 of NC_053490.1, forward strand.
GTTTAGCAGGCTGTGTCTAAACCTTCCTTCTGTGTTTTTATTTATGCTCAAACCACCATTTATTCTAACCCTTAATAATACATTGAGTTTGTTTACCACTAAACGGTCTTATGTCTATTTCCTGTTGCTAATTCACAGCTATGTTGTGCCCCGAGACGAAGTGACCTATCACGAAACCCGTCGGGCGGAGCGAGCGACGTGCTGACGTCATGCCCCTCATCGCATTACTCTAACACGAGCGGCTTCTCCTGGAAACGTCCGGCCGGCGTTACAGGCCTACGTGTTCGTTTTTGTCTGCTGAAATGTGAGTGTTGCATTTGCATGTTGGCTTTTAAATAAATTATCCCTGGTTTTTATGCTATGTGGAGCATTTCTTTTTTTCATATCCCTATACCACTTGAGCCTTATGTGAAGTCATTCTCTGCTGAGGACATATCATCATCCAGATTCCCTGTCGTGGATACGATAAAATCTAGCCTGCTAGTTTGGAGTGATATGCTGGGTTTGGTCCATTAGGACCTTTGCATCTGGTAAGCAGATTTTGCATACGGTGGTGGATTCACGAATGGTGTGCGGGGATTATTGAACAGTGTGATTGAGCACGGGTGTCCCTTTCAAACCTGAACCCTCCATGAACTTTCTTTTTGCATGTATTCAGACAAACAGATGGACTTTGTTTGCTCATTTGTCTGAATTTTTATTTTCCAATTTAGTTATTAATCTTATTTAGGTTTTGCTTACATATTCTGTTATGTTTGTGATTATTTATTTGTGGTGTTCCAATCATTGAATTTCAAAAGTTGTCTCATCGGCTGAGTACCGTACACACTTGATCCTTTGTGTCGGGTCCCTGCGGTTCTTCCGCCCAAAGGCACCAATATACTTTGTTATACACAGACTCATTATTTGTTCCTAACAAGGTCATAATTTATATGGCACACTTTATACAATGTGTATATCATATCGGTTATATATTATTCACATGTTTTTTTCTTGAGGATTAACCAATTTGGTATAGCGCAATTATTCCTCTTTTCCTTTCTAATGTAAAGGTATACATGCTTGTGTACTTATAAGTGCAGTGACTTCAACCAGGTGCGTCAGAGAGGCTGAGAGTGTTCTTGGAGTCGAGGCGACAAACGGAGAGTCCAAAATATATAGCGTCTCCTTCGGAGGTAGCACAGCAATGCAAAAGTGCTCCTCAATAGGAACACAGATCACAAATGTTAAACATAAAAAAGAGGATCTATCCTTTTATCTCTCTGTCTAAAACAACTAAAAAAATGCGTGGGCTGGAATTGGGCAAAACATTTTTTCTCTATATGAATGAATTTTGCCATCACACCTTTGTGCAGTTTAACTACTTTTACCATACAGAATCTCTTTCTTTACTAATGACAAAACGAACTCCTGTATATGCAGTTGGTGGTCATGTTAGGGCAAATCTAAGTTGTCTCTTTTGCAAAGTCACTAAAGGTACCCCATATAAATAGCTACAGCAGGACTGTCCCTAATTATTGCATTGGGTATCACTTGGTCAGGACAGGACAGTTACAACTTTTTTGTGACAGATTGAATACACAAAGGGACTCTATATGAGACCAGTTTGTGGGGCCCCTCCATTCATCTGCTGGCCACTTATTCACTGTGTAGGGATTTGCAGCTAGATACAAATGAGTCGTACCCGATCTAGTGTCAAAAGCAGTCTATATCATTGGAAAAATTTTAAGAAAACACATTTGATTTTATTCAGTACAATAGAATTAATTAAAAAAGGTACCACACACCTAAAAAAGTGCCATATACTGTACAGTATAACACATACTTCAAGAACTCAATACAGGGCTCATAACAAAATCCTCTATAGAAAACAAGACATTACCATGCTTGCAAAATCAATACACAATTTAAGATGTACATCAAATGTATTAGACTCGAGATCAACAACGTGTTTCATGGACAATTCTCCTTTATCAGGAGAAATATCAAAGAGTATTAATTTATCTTGTCACAAACCTCTACACTATTCTTTGCCCTAACTCTGCTCACCTGTGATTCTGACCAATCCAGTAAGGTCACAAAGAAAGCAGCACAAAGATTCAACTTTACCCAAGACTGAACAAACATGTGTCTGCATCTGATGTCTGCCATTACATTTACAAATCAAATGAGGAGGGCAAAGGGAATTGAGTTATTGGGGATTGTACAAAGCTCATTTTACCTTTTAAGCCTGATAATGTTGTTTAAGAATTGTCTGCCCTTTAGCTACATTATATAAGAGATTAGCATATTGCTTTCATTAGAATACAAGTACAATGCAATGTTAACTACATGGCCTTTGGCCCATTATGTTATGTAATCTACGGCTGATCATAAAGGGCAGGGTTAAGTAAAATAATTGATCGCCCTATCAGCGAGGTTCGTGCTGGCTGTCACCATTCTTTTGAAGGAGTTCAGTGTTATTTCTATTAAAGCAGAAAGTGACGGAGGGATGCTCTTGTGGTAATGTCACGTTTTAATGAGAATGGTGAAAGAAGTAAACAAAAGCCCCAACAGAATTTTTTTTTCATGTACGATAAATGCTTGTGATCTGTTGGTTGAACGAAAGGGGGTACTGAGGTCTAAATAAGCATCTTACTGTTTTGATGCATTCATTTGAATATTTACTTTATTTGAAATTGCATTAAGCACATTTAGGAGGGAGCATTTGTATTTTTTTAAATTCATGTTTATGCAGTGTTCTGACCAGGTCACCGAACCAGCCTGAGCTTTTTCCAAGCTACTCTGAACATCTTTACTCAAATACAAAGCATAACAGATTGTAAAGTGGAACCCTAGTCCTTCCTCGCAGCTCTTCTCCCTGAAGCCCCCTACTTATTTAAAGTAACAGAGCTTCTGGGTATACCCCGTCTTACAACAAAGGAACAACATATATCAAGAAAAACATCTAACTAAGCTAAACATCTCAAAGCTTGCTGCTAAGAGTGGGGAGGGGAAGTGCTCGAGCGCACGCAGAATACTATCAATGGGGATGATGAATCAGATCTTCTACACCATCAAAGGTAAATTGTCACAACCTTTAACATTCACATCAACACAATGGGAATATCTGAAAACGGGTGCCCCTTACATTTTGTTAAAGGAGTTGTAAAGGATTTTTTTTTTTAAATAACAAACATGTTTTTTCACCTTAATGCATAGAATGCATTAAGGTGAATTTTTTTTTCCTTTACAACTCCTTTAAACACTCTTTTCTTACAGTACCTTTTCTCCAGGAATTTTTACACTGGTATAATAAAATCATGGGTAATTTTTCTTCCGTTATAGCTTCAGAAGGCCTTCAGTTATGAGAAGATGCCCATGGATATCCTCCCATGTGTGTGCCTCCTTCATGCCCCCTGGGACACGCATTGGGCACACACTGTAACTGCTGTGTTCTATGAACACAGTTGATCACAGATCAGGGTAAAGGGACAATCACAGCAGTCATTTACCATGTGATTAGCCGTGTCCAATCACAGCTGGTCTCACGGTCTCTGTGTGAGGAAAGGAGAGCCGATAACTGGCAAGTCTGACAGAGCACAGTGAGTATATTGTTAGATCATCAGTGCCCTGATTATCAGTGCATCCCCATCGGTGCAGCTTATCAGTGCAGCTTATCAATGCCCATCAATGCTGACTTTCAGTGCCCATCAGTGTCGCCTCATCAGTGCAGCCCTGCCAGTGCCCATCAGTGCAGCCTCATCAGTGCACCTCAGTAAAGAAGAAAAATTACTTATTTGTAAAATTGTATTACATTAAAAAAAAAAAAAAAATGTTGGTCTTTTATCATTTATTTATTTAAAAAAAAAAACAGTGATAAATAAATACCACCTAAATAAAGCTCTATATGTCCCAAGAATATTACAAAAATTTCATTTGGGTAAAGTGTTTTGTGACCATGCAATTTTTATCCAAAGTGTGACAGCACTGAAAGCTGAAAATTGGTCTGGGCAGGAAGGGGGTGAAAGTGCCCAGTATTGCAGTGGTTAAAAGGTGCAAGGCAACCTATTAACCACTTGCTTACTGGGCACTTAAACCCCCCTCCTGCCCAGACCAATTTTCAGCTTTCAGCTCTGATGCACTTTGAATGACAATTGCGCGATCATACAACATTGTACCCAAATAAAAATTGTCATTTATAATTTTTTCCCCACAAATAGATATTTCTTTTGATGGTATTTGATCACCTCTGCGGTTTTTATTTTTTGTTAAAAATAAAATAAAAAGACAGATTAAAAAAAATATATATTTTTTTTATATTTTGTTATAAAATTTTGAAACAGGTAATTTTTCTCCTTCATTGACGTATGCTGATGAGGCTGCACTGATGGGCACTGATGGGCTGCACTGATTAGCACTGATAGGCGGCACTGGCAGGCACTGATAGGCGGCACTGAGAGGTGGCACTGATGGGTGGCACTGAAGGGCATTGATAGGTGGCACTGGTGGGCACTGAGAAGTGGCACTAATAGGTGGCATTGATAGGTGGCACTGATAGCTGGCAGTGATGGGCACTGATAGGTGGCAGTGATGGGCTCTGATGGGTGGCAGTAATGGGCACTGATGGGTGTCAATAATGGGCACTGGTAGGTTACACTGATAGGCAGCATTGCTAGGTGGCACTGATGAGGCACTGATTGGCATCACTGGTGGGCATTGATTGGTGGCACTGTGGGCACTGGCAGGTAGCAATGTCAGGTGGCACTGGCAGGCAGTATTTATGGACACTTATAAGGCTGATGTGCCTCCTTCCTCTTCGGGACCGATGTCCCTTGTGCACAAGCCGGTGATCAGCGTGAGAAGAAATAAAAAGATTACCGATCCTTTGTTTACATCACGTGATCAGCTGTCATTGGCTGACAGCTGATCACGCAGTATGGGGCCGGGACCGGCCCCTTACACGGATCTGTGATCGCCCGAGTCTCAGTGACTCGGTGATCACAGCGTGCGCCGCATGCACATTGCAGGGGCGCGCGTTGCGCGTGAAAAGGGGAGGACGTCTATTGACATCCTCCCGGCAATTGGAGTCTGCGCTGCAGCCGTCATTCGGCTATAACGTGGATGGGAAGTGGTTAAAAACAAAATAAATCAATAGGACAACTGATTTAGTTTGACCGTGTGTACAAGGCATAAGTCACACAAACAGAGGGAGCTTTGCTGACACACAAATACAGATGCACACACAAATTTTATTTTAAGAATCTAACTATACTTTTTGGCATTGTTCCTTTTTTCTGTAATATAATATTCATCCAGTAATCTTACTTTATTTTGTTATTAAACACATTTTTGCACAAGAATGGAAGTACTATTCAATGTGAGCATAACTCACCAATAAAAGGCATTTCTGTAAATATACAGTATACAAAAAAAAAAAAAAAAACCCAAAGGCAACAAGGCAACTAGCAGTTTTAAAAGGAAATAAGCAATAACATTATTTGTAAAATGCTCAAGATTGACAAGTAAGCCTGGGAGGCTCGGTACTGTGTGACTATGGCTTTGTCATTTCTTATGCTTCTTATCCTTTGATATGTCATATGTTTAATTAGATGATTCTTCTTCTATTCCGTTTGTAAACAATTATTTGTTAAAACTCAATAAATGTATTGAAAAAAAAAAGTATACATGATCCGAATATCGTACGAAAACTGTCATCCGAGGAAGAATCGTACGATAATCGTATCGTTAGTACAAAGTTTCGAGAGCCGATCAGGATAATTCATCCGGACAAGCATGAAAAGTTCCCTCGTACAATACCAGATCATATGATTTTTGTTTAGGCAGTACAATTGTCGTCCAAAAATACAAAACACAAATAAAAAACAACACATGAGATTACTTCCGATTTTTTTTTTCTGTCGTACGAGAATTTTCGTGACTTTAATTTAATTTCAATTTCTACTTGCAACTATTTAGCGAAAAAAGTCGGACGATCTGTCATCCGATTTTCGTATCGTGTGTACGGGGCATTAGATAATAATTATAACTACTCGCTGGGTGTGATTTCCATGTCTACATGATAAAAACATTAAAAGTTTTGTACTTTATAGCACAAAGTATTTTCCAAGTTAAGATTTTTGTTCTGTTGGTTGTTAGTTTTACATAAGATAAATGAGGCCATAATTATTAAGCATATGGTATTTTTGGCCATGAAATTCCAATATTTTTTTTTAATCTGTTCTTGATCATTTCTTATTCTTGCAAAGATTAATATGGCCACCTGCACTGAAAAGCTGGCATATGTAAATGATGATGAACATATTTTGTGCTGTGCACTGAGTGGGTATGAGGTATCAGGTGCCAGAACTGCACACATTTAAACTATCGGATGCAATTTAATTTCATGAAATTAGTTATTAGAATGTTATAAAATATTGTTTTCAAGTTTCATAAACTGAACAGCATAGCCAAACTGTAATGCCGCGTACACACAATCATTTTTCGGGTTGTAAAAAGCGAAGTTTGTCAGGCTCTAGAAAAAACTATTTTTTTTCAACTTGATCATTAAAACGGCCTTGCCTAAACACGATCGTGAAAAAAATGCTCTAGCAAAGCGCGGTGACGTACAACACGTACAACGGCACTATAAAGGGAAAGTTCCATGCAGATGACGCCACCCTTTGGGCTGCTTTAGCTGATTTCGTGTTAGTAAAAGACGATTCGCGATTTTCTGTCTGTTACAGCGTGATGAATGTGCTTACTCCATTACGAACGCTAGTTTTACCAGAACGAGCGCTCCCGTTTCATAACTTGCTTCTGAGCATGCGCGAATTTTTCACGTTGTTAAAACCCACACACAACCATTTTTTTCAATCCGAAAAACGACAAAGTTAAAAACGTAAAAAAATAGAGCATGTTCGAAAAAAATTTTGTCTGTTTTTAGAACCCGAAAAATGCTCTGAAGCCCACACACGATCGTTTTTAGTGACATTGAAAAAAAACTTAATTTTTTACAACCCGAAAAATGAGCGTGTGTACGCGGCATAAGACTTGCTTCTCTTCTGAAGACTTTAATGTGAAGCTGTGGATAACACAAAATTAAAAAAAATATCAGCATCAAGTATCCAAGAGCATTAGCTGCAGAATCTCTAAGGGCAATGTCATGCTAGTGATCGTGTCATCAGCAACAGTGGCCACTGGTAATAATCAAGAAGCAACAGCAGAGGTGGATAGAAGGGCAGATGCACAGAATGAAAGAAGCATGGAGATTCTTGCACTGCAGGTCCTCAGGTGCAACTTCCTTTCCAGCAGGTCATCAGAATCAGAAGGTCAGCAGATCAGCAGCACAATAGCGACATTGTCAAATTATACTCAAACCCTGGTGAGACTAGTAGTCACAAAAACAGTGCTTTAGATAATCTCCAATTGCAGATATACAGCTGTCAGGCTATGGGACAAAACAGTATGTTAGAAAATACACATTTTCAGGAGGAATTCCTAGAAAAAGGTAAGTTTTATATAGTAACCCTGCATTCACTATATGTCACATACAGTACCTGATAGGAGATGAATGCAGTATGATGAGGTTGGCCTCTCTTAGATTTCCAGCCCTGTCCCCACTGAGAGTAGAACAGAGGGTTTTGAGGGACAGGAGGAACATGAGTGCCAGTAGGTGTTGATAGGAGAACTTGCAGCTGGAGTAGGAGATCCTGGGAAGCAGGTGGACCCTCAGGACAGGAACAGTAGCTGAGCTCAGGGACCAACTGAGATTAAAGGGGCACTCCAAAAGTGCTGCAGGTTCATAATGCATGGCTTGTCAGAACTCTCAGCAAAGTGCAGAGCAGGTGCAGTGGGACAGCCAGGCAAACTTTCGAGCATGAAGGACAGCCAGGATCGGAGGTAGAAGCGTGGTCACAGGAATAGCCAGAGTCATCAACAGGTGGACAGTGAGTCACAAGCAGAGCCAATGTCAGGAATAAAACGACAAATCAGAAGCAGGATCCAAGATCAGGTCAGGGGCAAGCCTGATCAGCAATAAGGGAAACACACAGGAAGAACACAGGATGCAGGGAACAGCTGAAAGTCCAGTCAGCAGTTAAGATATTGCTAAAGCATCCATAAATTGCCCGTCCGGGACACCAACATGCACTGTTTTTACGTCCATGCGCATTCTTGTGCATTTCTGCAAGCCAAATGCCTAGTAGGCATTCACTGACACTATATCTAGTCTCCCACAGTACACATAACATGGAAATGTAATATCTTTAGTAAATATAACCTGCTAAATACCATTTCTCATCAGCAGTATATAGCAGTCCTGTGACTTCTATCAATGTCCATCAAGCACTGGTTAAAGCTTATAGGAGGAGTTTTCATTCTCCTCTGATTGTCCAATAAAGCTAAAGGACCCCTGTCTTTCTGTCTGGACAGTGCTGATTGGCCCTGTGCCAATCACATGCACCCCCCCCCCCCCAAAAAAAAAAAGAAAAAAGAAAAACTCTAATACACACCAAACTATCAGAATAGGGTACTCACCAAGGTCGAGATGCCGAGAGCGGCTCGCTGTTGCGACTAAGTGCAGTCCGCCCCCTGGAGGTGTTACAGAGGGTGGATGGCACAAAGAGGCACAAGCTACCAGCAGGCAGGGAAGAACTTGCGTCCTGTAGAACTGGAGCAGGGACCGATGGGTATCAGGATCCAGCAGGAGAAGTCATATAGAATGTCTGGAGCAGGCTGAGGGTCAAACACAGGTAAGCAGACAATCCAAGTCACAGGCAGAGGGTCAAGGCACTGGAGACAGGAGGCAAAACCGGGTCACAAGCAGAAGGTCAAGGCACAGGAGAAGGAAGGTAAATCCGGGTCACCGGCAGAGGGTCAAACACAGGAGACAGATACAAGGTCCGTAAAACAAGCCAAGGTCGGTCCAGGAGAAGATCAGAGTAGGTCCGGGTCAATCTGGGTCACATCAGGTAATCAATCACAGGAGAAGAAGACAAACCAGCAATTCCTCTGAGCACTTGCTAAGCTTTTATAGGCAGCCAGGAAGTCATGTGGTGCGTGCATTAGGCAGCTGAGCTTCTCACTGTCAACTTTGCTGCCATCTAGTGTTCAAAGTATAATATGTTTCTTTATAATATGTTTCTCTGACAAAACTAAGCATGTGCAGAGTGCCCCCAAGGCTCTGTTCTATCAGGAGATGGGTTGGGGACAGTGGAAGAAGGAGAGGATCAGAGAAGGCAGGATCAAACAGCCTTTTTATACAATGTGCATGATTAGGTTCCACAGTGAGTATAGCTTTACTGCATATACAGACTGATTTTACTGTTGTGGGTTTATTAACACTTTAACACTCATAGTGTGCGCACAGCTCCACTGCAGGTAAGAATTATTAGGTTTCCTGGCGTTCAGCTTTAAAATACCTTTTTAGAGCACATGAATCATGTTAAAGTTATACACGGCTCAAAAAAAAGGAACACTTTGAAAACATATCAGATCTCAACTGGCAAAAATTTCATGCTGGATATCTATACTGATATGGACTGGGTAATGTATTAGGAATGAAAGGATGGCACATCACTTGATGGAAATGAAAACTATCCACCTACAGAGGGCTGAATTCAAAGACACCCCAAAAATCAAAGTGAAAAAATGATGCAGCAAGCTAGTCCATTTTGCTGAAATTTCATTGCAACAACTCAAAATGGTCCTCAGTAGTTTGTATGGCCCCCAAGTACTTGTATGCATGCCTGACAACATCAGGGCATGCTCCTAATGAGACGACAAATGGTGTCCTGGGGTATTTCCTCCCAGATCTGGACCAGAGCATCACTGAGCTCCTGAACAGACTGAGGTGCAACCTGGCGGCACCGGATGGACCGAAACATAATGTCCCAGAGGTGTTCTTTTGGATTTAGGTCAGATGAGCATAGGGGCCATTCAATGGTATCAATTTCTTCTTCCTCCAGGAACTGGCTGCATGCTCTCACCACATGAGGCTGGGCATTGTTGTGCACCAGGAGGAACCCAGGACCCATTGCACCAGCATAGGGTCTGACAATGGGTCCAAGGATTTCATCCCGATACCTTATGGCAGTCGGGGTTCCATTGTGTAGCCCAGTGTTTTTCAACTCCAGTCCTCAAGGCACACCAACAGGTCATGTTTTCAGGCTTTCCATTATTTTGCATAGGTGATTTGATCAGTTTCACTGCCTTAGTAATCACCACAGACGTTTCATCTAAAGGAAATCCTGAAAACATGACCTGTTGGTGTGCCTTGAGGACTGGAGTTGAAAAACACTGGTGTAGCCTGTAGAGGTCTGTGCGTCCCTCCATGCATATACCTCCCCAGACCATCACTGACCCACCACCATGCTGAACGATGTTACAGGCAGCATAAAGTTCTCTGCGGCTTCTCCAGGCCCTTTCATGTCTGTCACATATGCTCAGGGTGAACCTGCTCTCATATGTGAAAAGCATGGGGCACCAGTGGAGGACCTGCCAATTCTGGTGTTCAATGGAAAATGCCAATCGAGCTCCAAAGTGTCCGGCAGTGAGCACAGAGCACACTAGAGGAAGTTGGGCCCTCAGGCCACCCCCATGAAGTCTGTTTCTGATTGTTTGGTCAGAGACATTCACACCAGTGGCCTGCTGGAGGTAATTTTGTAGGGCTCTGGCAGTGCTCATCCTGTTCCTTTTTACACAAAGGAGCATATACCGGTCCTGCTGATGGGTTGAGGACCTTCTACAGCTCTGTCCAGCTCTCCTAGAGTAATTGCCTGTCTCCTGGAATCTCCTCCATGCTCTTGAGACTGTGCTGGGAGACATGGCAAACCTTCTGGCAATGACACGTATTGATGTGCCATCCTGGAGGAGTTGGACTGCCTGTGCAACCTTTATAGGGTCCAAGTATCACCTTGTGCTATCAGTAGTGACTCTGACCCTAGCCAAATGCAAAACTAGTGAAAAACAGTCAGAAAAGAGTAGGGAAAACATATGTCAGACACCTCCACCTGAAAAACATTCCTGTTTTGAAGGTCATCTCATTGTTGCCCATCTAGTGCACCTGTTGTTAATTTCAATTAACAGCAAAGCAGCTGAAACTGATTAACAACCCCATCTGTATACACCCTTCCCCCTCTGCTACCTAACTGACCAGATCAATTTCCCAGGAGTTTTTATTCAAAAGTGTTCCTTTAATTTTTTTAAACAGTGTATATTGTCTCTCATTATTTTGGTATTTGTGGAAAAAAATAATCAAATGAAAGATGCATAAAACAAAGGAAAGCTCTTTTGAAAGGATATTTCAGGACATATGTGAATTTAGGTCAGGGTTTTCTTATTTTTGTTGTTTGATAGCAGCACATGAATCGTGTGATGTTTCACCTTACAAATGACATATATCCTACGGAGGGTGCCATTGTGTGTCTGCTAGTGATCTGTAAAGTTCTAAACAAAATATTTTTATGTTGTCAACATTAAAGTCTTGTTAAGTGGGAACATTTTCCACTTGATCAATAGTATTTGAAGGGTACATTTTTTCATGCATTCTTCTAATTTTTCCCCCCACCAAAACACCTCAAAAACAGATCGGGTGAAAGGGCCCTAAGATGTCTTTGTTTAGGTTTAATTGAATGCAGGGACTGATGTCTGTATAAAGTGCTTTGTAAGTTGTTGGTACTATGTAAATACTTGTAACAACAAACACACAGACTGAATATGTTCTGCCATAAGGGAATGTGAATGGAAATTCAGTACAGAACCTGTGGACTTGCAACAGAAACAGCAGCATAGGTAAACTGTGACATTCGAAGCTTTGAATGACACTGGCATATATGGAAGGGGGAGAACATCTATAGTGTCAAAAGGTTAAACAACTAGGAACAGCTTCTGGACCAGAAAAACTGCACCATGTGTCCAAGGCCAGATCCATAAAGAATAGGTTTGCTTAGTGTAAAGCAACTTGAGTCGCCTGAACTGAGCTCTGACCTCAGCCCTACTGAACACCATTGCAACGAACTGGAAGGCTGATTGTGAGCCAGGCTTTCTCATCGAACATCAGTACCTGATTTTACTGATGCTGTTTTGAATGGATGGACAGACACATTACAACAGACAAAGGGGTTGATTTACTAAAACCGGAGAGTGCAAAATCTGGTACAGCTTTGCATAGAAATCAATCACCTTCCAGGTATTTTTTGTCAAAACTGAACAAGCTGAAGTTGGAAGCTAATTAACTACTGTTGGCACTACTGTTGGCAGTCAACATGTTTTTAATATCAAATATTTCTGGACTGTTGAGACCTGGTTATACTAAAGCCACCTGGATACGACTGGGGGTAGCCTTAAACGCCAACAGAGCAAGATTACCCAGGGTGCGTATAGCAGAAAGGTGCATATCAGGTATTCGTCTGGCAGATGAATGCAGACCTCCTGGTAATGTGAAGATTACAGTGCCTAAATACTTCACTTTCAACCAGAACATCAAAGGGATCAGATGTGGGCTGTGATGCTGACCTGGGTCAATGGCTTGACGGCAATATAGCAATGCCATATGCTGGTGGTTATCGAGAACAGAAAAATACTTGCTGAAAGTTTTCTGCCTTTTTGCACATTGGGGGAAGGGGGTCAGAGGGTGTTTGTGGGGGTTGTGTCTGAGTGTGCTTTAACCACTTCCTGACCAGCCACCGCAGTTATACTGTGTCAGGTTGGCACAGCTGCGTGAGCCGTCATAGCTGTACGTCAGCTCTTTAAGATGCTGTAGCAGGGTACTCGTGATCGCTCGTGAGGGCTGTGGTTAAAGGAGGAGGTTGAGGTGCCGCGATGGGGCTAGGGGTGTATTATGTATATTAGTATATTAGTGTTCTATTTTCTCTATTTTCTCTGTAAATAAGTAAGACTTTTGTTTCTTTGAGCATTGTGTTTATTTTTATAGCTAATATTGTTATTATATCGTCACCATTAATATTATTAGAGCTTTTATAGACTTGCTAACTAGAGGAACAGACAAGATAGTACATATTTATAATTTAAATAGGGGGGAATCCAAAAACCATCCTTTATTTATTTAAGCTAATATGCAGAGCTGCACCAGATTTAGCACGCTCCAGTTTTAGTAAATCATCCCAAAAAAAAGTGATTTATGTAAAAATCCAAAATTCCAAATGCTTTACAGGGAGCTTACAAACTTACAGTTAAAAGTGAAACGTGAAAAGAAATTTAGATTTTGCTTTAGAAACATGCTAATGTATACCCAATGCAATCAAAACAGCTATATTTTAATGAGTTTATTTTCTACATTCCTCTATTTATATACAGTCATAACAGCAGAAAAGATACTTCATTAGACCACAAACATTAAGTTTACTTGCTAGCAGAATTATATTATTTAATCTAACCTCTGCCTTTAATTACATTTAACATTAAAACTTCGGCAAACCAGGCGGCTCAAAGAAGACATAACTGCTGGAATAGCAGGGATGTAATTGCCCTCCATAGGGTCGTGTTGTACATGCTTGCTCCACGCAGATAAATACCTCATATACACCAGTTATTTAAACATTAAAAAAACATCAAATGTACGTTTAAATACAGGCAGTGTAATTAGCTAAATTCTATCTGTTTTTTAAATTGGTGTTAAACCCTTAAATGGAACATTTATTATATTACAGCTTACCAATTCTTAGATGTGGCGTTTTCTTTTTTTAGGCTTTTTTTTTAACCTTTTTTTTTACCTGGTGACCCCACCAGAAAGTCTGTTGTCTTTCAACAGAACACCGCTGTCCTGCAGATGTAGCTGTTAGATGATTGAGGCAACCCATTTACCACTAACAGGGGTACTTACAATGAATAGATTGTATTTACTTTTGTAAAACTATACCAGAAGGATCAAAACTGCAGTATTTGCTTAAAAGGCATTAGCTGGAGTTTGGCTTCAATGTGTTTAGTCTATCTAAATCTATTACATCTAGCTAATAAAGCTATTATATCTAGCACTACCCCCATAGCTGTCAGTCTAACATTGTGAACATACCTACAGGAGGGCAAAGAACAGGAATGCCCTATTCAATGTCTTTCTAATCCTTTTATTGTGCAATCAAAAGGTGGAGGTCATTGACCAAGATTAATTGTTTGAAGTAAACATTCTTAAGAGAAATACAGGGGCTTCCATTTCCTTTCTGAAAATACTAGTTGCCTGGATGTTTTGCAGATCCTTTGGCTTCATTACTTTCCAAGTCACTGGCCTGAAAAAGATACAGTAGGTATGTCAGGAAATCTCTGTCCGTATACTTTTTCCCTGGTCAGTGATTTAAAGCAGTGGTCACCAACCTTTAGGACTAACGGACCACTAAGCTCACAATTTTGAATCCCGATGACCACTAACATGAATTTCACATGACTTATACACACAATGCTTGGGTCTCATTATGCAGCCATGGGCTTGAGCTCCGTGATACCTCCCACAGTCTGTGATCAGCGCTGCCATTGGAAGTCCCCTCATTTTTCACATGCTGCATTTCTGTTAGCGCCTCCCGTTAAGTTTACAAGAGCCAGAAGTACGGAGGAGACATCGGGTATCAATGTGCACTAACAGTATTGACTGTCAGCACGCATTGAGAATAACACTGGAAACAACATTGGGCAGTACACATCCGCCACATTGTTGATTTGCGGCAGAACGTGGACCATCTCATGGACAATCAATGGTCCACCGACCACTGGTTGGTGACCACTGATTTAAAGTACACAAGTGGGAGGACTAGCATGACAACCAGACATCTAGAAATGCAGTAATGGCACTAGGAGGGTTTTCTTTAAGAGCACTGGAGGTCAGGGACCTAGTTAAGCTTTCTCGTAATGGGGTCTTCATTATGAGACATAAATCGCACACTTTCAAGACATCACAAAATACCTTTCCTATGCTAAAACCTGGGAAACAGGTATAAGGAAAACAAGCCAACCTTTACTTCATGGTGGTGATAAGGTGTAGAATACTTTAGTTGAGTCAATAACAACTAATAATTGGAAGAATAAAAAAAGAAATGGGAACACTAACATTTCAGCATTAGATAAACTAATCAGGAAATTGCTTCCATTAATGGGCTCTTCTTTACATTATCAAATATGGAAAGGAATGAATTGTCTTAATGGAACATAATGCTGCATATCATAGACAACAATTATTGATACATTAGCAGTACACATGTTTTAGGTGACCATATAATGCCAAGTGGATAAGAAATGTATATACCTGATACAGATATCTAGCACATATGATAGTATCTGCATTAAAAATACCAATATATAAATAATGTATACATTTTAATTCTTAAGAGATATAATAGGTTGCATTTAAGGAAAGTAAGACTTTAAAAGCTTTAGTAAATGTACCTCTAATCAATGATGATCTAATATTCCATTTTTGTACCCATTCAGTCTGCCCGAACGACAGACTGCATTGAACATTACCTGTGGTGACTAAGATAAGGGGATATTCTATCATAGCTCTTCATTTAAACACCAGCACACCATCTACTTAGGAAAATGTACATACCTATATTCATTACAATAACCATTTCCTGGTCAATGGGTTCATTTTGCCAGTGCAACAGTTTGTTGGTACCTGCCTATAGTATGCAAAAATATATACCTACACAAACTGCGACAAATGACCCAGGGATGGCATTGGTCAGGCCAGGGTGTCTTTGTTGCTTAGGTATTGATGTTTTTTTTGTTGGGAAGGTCATAATGCCAAAAAGCAGAATGATCCTCTCTGGGGAAAAACACATTGGTAGTCTGCATTCAGAGCTGTCTGGTCAGCTAAGAGTTTGAATTTATCTTACATACTTGCATGTTTGCCCCTCCAGTGACATCTACAGATTAGTCAATAGACCAAGGGACAGATTCTCAGTGGAGATACGACGCCGTCGTATCTCTGAGTTACGCCGTCGTATCTATGCGCCTGATTCATAGAATCAGTTACGCATAGATTTCCCTTAGATCCGACAGGCGTAAGTCTCTTAGGCCGTCGGATTGTAACTGCATATTTACGCTGGCCGCTAGGGGCGTGTACGCTGATTTACGCGTCAAAATATGTAAATCAGCTAGACACGCAAATTCACGAACGTACGCCCAGCCGACGCAGTACATTTACGCCATTTACGTTAGGCTTTTCCCGGCGTATAGTTACCCCTGCTATATGGTGGCGTAAGTGCGGCGTACCAATGTTAAGTATGGCCGTCGTTCCCGCGTCGAAATTTGAAAAAGTTACGTTGTTTGTGTAAGTCGCCCGTGAATGGGGCTGGACGTCATTTACGTTCACGTCGAAACCAATGACGTCCTTGCGGCGTATTAGGAGCAATGCACACTGGGAAATTCCACAGACGGCGCATGCGCCGTTCGGGAAAAACGTCAATCACGTCGGGTCACAGAACATTAACATAAAACACGCCCCCTGTCCTACATTTGAATTAGGCGGGCTTACACCGGCCGATTTACGCTACGCCGCCGCAACTTACGGAGCAAGTGCTTTGAGAATACAGCACTTGCCCATCTAAGTTGCGCAGGCGTAACGTAAATCGGATACGTTACGCCTCCGCAAAGATACGCGGATCTACGTGAATCTACCCCCAAGTATCCAAATGCAAGGCAAATACATAGATTACAGTGCATGCTAGAGGTGGGGGTAGATGACAGCCAGATGTAATTTAGTAATTAGATAATTCACTTGTTCACCAGTGTACAAGTGCCCCCAATGCAAGTTATAGTCCAGCAGCCAGACAATACCCTGACACCCCCGGGCGAATTCCAGTCTATTAGTTTTCAACGCGTCCAGCACTTCAAATACACAAGAGTAGTCTCCTCAGTTTCCTATCAGGTAAGTGTATCCAAAAACTTGCTCTCCTAGACTCTTACCGCATTCGCTGACCCATATGTTAATAAATGGGTTGAAGCTTTTTCAGTCACAACTACTCAGTATCTTCTTTATGAATCTTCCTTTTTTTCCTTGTGTCAGATCATCCTGATATATGTATAAACCTGTTAATGCCATAACATAAACAAATATTAAACGAAAGAGAGAAAATGTTGGATGGATATAGCGTCCACCTATCATCCGGGAAAAAAAATGTCCACCTCCAGTGTATTATTTAAAAAAATAACAAGAGTCCAAACAGAAAGGATTTTGTGGCAAATTGATTTGGCCGCTCACCTTGACCAAACACACAACAATGGTTGTTAGTGGTTGTTCATTCAGTAATAAAGGATGACTTACTTTTGCACTGTTATTAGCAGAGGAGAGGTTTCTATGGATGGAATATCTGCACATATTGCTGGATCACCACAAAATACTTTCTTTTTGGCCATTTTTTTGATTTTGTTAATTTTTTTAATAATATACTGGATGCGGACATGTTATAGTTATGAGTTCACTAATTAATGGTTGCAGCTGTTCACTGATAGATTCAGGTGGAGGTCTAGTCATTCACATAGCAGCGCATAAGTATTTTCATAAAAATTTTACATAGTGTAACACCATCTACAAAACAAGATTTAAATCTCCAATATTGTGCTCACATCTGTGCATAACACCACGCAGTGATATAACCAGTATCCATGATTCTTTTACCCCTTCTGCCTATATTCGTATGGAACATCAGACTTTATAATTCATATCACTCCATCCAAAATCTTCCTCCAGTGAATCCAAAATAATCTCTATATCCTCTTTTTATCAGTTTTCTCCCAAATTAAAGAAAACTCAATAGTGCAGTATATCCGTACAAAACAAAATACTATAATTTAGTTAAAATTGTGCTCACATTATGTGACCATATTCATTCACCATAAAGTGCACCTTCCCCCAAGAACCAGAACACCTTACCCTAAGTGATTCCTATAGCACAGTGATCATCAACTCTGTTCTCAGGGCCCACTAACAGGCCAGGTTTTATGTATTACCTTGGGGAGATGCAGACTAGAATACTGTATTGACTGAGCAGCAATTGAGATTTCCTGTGATGTAATTCAGTTATCTTGCAAACCTGGCCTGTTAGTGGGCCCTGAGGACAGGGTTGATGACCACTGCTATAGCACAGTGTTGGGCGATAGCATTTTGGATCACTCTTTCTTTATGCTTGCTCTTCTGGCATCCAACATTTTTTAGTCCCCTATAGTCTAGTCCAGGACCTGTCTTGCAGTGTGCCAAGGAACATTATAGGAACAAGACTCAGGGAGCCCTGAGCTCTGATCCTATCCTTTGCCTAGATAAGTGATTATGCTCCTGCATGCTACCAGACCAAACCATTTCTTGCTTGGCATATGGCCATCCAGTAGCCTTGTTCTTTCCTGCACATAATACCTTCCTTAAACCTTCTGGTTTTTAGGTTCTTTAAGTAGCCATCTGACATGAAACAATAATACTCTCTCTTTGAGGTTTGTTGGGGAGCATTCTGGTTCTACAAAAATAGCATCACACCTTATGTCGTGGGGGCATCCAAGTACCAGTAGGCCAACTACCCTTGAGAAAAGCTGGCTACTATAGATGAAACTGTACAAAGGTCTTACTATTTCTGCATAACAGAATATAAACCTGTAAATCTTACCTTTACATCATAGAAATACAAATAATCCCTCCAAGTACAGATACTGTAGGGACTTGTACTGTGTACAATTCATGAGCAATGAGCAAACAAATTAAATAAAAAAACATTCTCATAGTACTGCTTTACTTATCAACCACCAGCCAATCAAGATCTGTGTCCGTTGCAGTTTTTGTCTGCTCATGCTCAACCTCTCTTTGCTAAAAATAAATGTTTATTGATGTAAATTTAACAGTAATGTCTGATCTCAAATCTGACAGGTCCTCTTTTTTTGTTTACAAAAGTTTTTATTGAAGATATCAAGAAAAATAAAATGCATACAGACAATGATAAAACATTGAGTAATGCGTCAACGGAGTAAAATAAACACATCATACAACTTGAAGTGAGATAGCAATGTGAATTGAAGAAGGGTGGCATGCATAGGTGATAAAACCTTTATGTGACATTAGAATTATCGCTTATATCCCAATATGACCATTTAATATCAAACAGGTGAAGGCTATCATTGAGGGTGTGGTATATTCTCTCTGATAATCTTAGCATCTCCATTCTGTCCAGAACCTGCGACCACAGTATAGTACTAGATCTCCAGTTAAGGGCTATCATCCATTGAATGGAACTACATGACAGGTCCTCTTTACTGTGCTTTCATTTGTATGAGCCAAGTACTGCAGCCCTGAACTTGTCTAGTAAACTCCATTACAGTGTTGCGGGGCTAAACCTGTACATAGGTAGCTAATAATATAATCAATGTAATGGCTGCCCATTTCCTCTTGTGATATAACTTAAATGTGACAGCTCCTGTCAGCAACAACAATGTAATAACTGAAAACGTCTAACTACAGTGCTCATTGTTACTTCTGTAAGCTGAGTAAAAATTGTACCGTTCTTGTAACAACATTAGAGCCAAAAGCTAAAATGAGCTGTTATAGCAGTTAAGTGGACCTGTCACACAGCTCTATAAAAGCTCACATTGCTAGCTTATTCGGAAAACAAGGCTATTTGTGTACATCTCTGAAGGGCGGCATTTTAAATGAAGCAGTGGTTGTTCCATTTTAGTTATGCTGTAATCAATAGGCGTTCTGTCAGAATATGCAAGTGGCACATAGGGGTCCATTAACACCAACCTGAGCAGTTTAATGCACACACATTATGTTAGGCTGAGTTCACACCTTTGCATGTGTAGCAAACACCCGAGGGAGCTGCTTTTGTTTGTTCAGTCCGTTGCTCTGCCTTTCAACCCCAATGAACTGTCCCAGCACCTCTGGTACACCTAGCAATGTGATTAATGGAATAACTCAGCAGGAATACACAACACAGTTCTTCTTGTAGTTTGTAGTTGTAGTTTACTTGAAGAAAAGTAAAATTCAGGTTAACATTATTCAGCCAGGACCTGTGTAAGTCCCCAGTACTTGGTTGAAACGGTTTAAAGAATACAGTCAGGAACACTATGCAAACAAGGAAAGCAATAGGTAACAATATGTAAGATTAAATAGACTCCCCAATAACTTTTGGTGTGTGTGGGATGCTGTGGCTAAAGGGGGACCCCAGGCAGGCCTACAATGCTTCTAGTAACACCCAGTGAAATGGTCTCAATACCCGTGGGGTGTCCCCTTTAAGAGCAACCGGGGTAATGTCGTGGAGGCAAAGCGTTGCATTTTATTATCTTCACTGGCAATGTAGGAGCAATATTTGGATGTGGTATTCTATGAAAAGCATTAAAGGTTCCTGGGCAAAGCCCCCTCAACAAATCCTGTACACAGTCAGCAGTCCTCCCCTGAGCGATCGATCAATCTTAGATGCAGGTGTGTCGCAGTGGCATTCAGTCTTTGAGCTGTTGCATGGTGTTCTTCTTTAGCATGGACAGTCTGTTCCTCTGGGCTGGAGCTGCATGAACAATCTGTTCCTCTGGGCTGGAGCTGCATGAACAATCTGTTCCTCTGGGCTGGAGTTGCAAGCTGTGTGCCTCTTGGTGGGCCGCGATTCCACACACACATAGAGTGCAGGAGATGCTCTCCTGATGGGGTGCAGGCAAAAAGAGGCTCTGGCCTAGTTCCTCTGGTTTTTTATCTCCTCCCCCACATTCCTTTGCTGCTGTCTGATGATTGACTCAGGCTCTTCCAATAGGGAGTTTACAGACAACCTCCAATAGGGAGTTTACAAACAAGCAGTCCTGAGTCTCTTTGTGTGAAGAGAGAAAGGGGATGAAAAAGCCCATGCTGCTGCAGCAGACAGCTGTCCCCTAATAGATTAGATTAGTCTTGAGAAGTACCTGCTACATATGTATTCATGTACATGTACACTATATTAACAAAGGTATTGGGACGTCTGCCTTTACAAGCACATGAACTTGTATTGGCATCCCAGAACACACAAGAGAAGAGAGAGGAGGAAGAGGAGGAGGATTCTGGCAGTTTCGTAGGCATTGTTGCAGAGGAAGGCATACGCCAAACAGTAAGGTCTCGTACAGACGAGAGGATATCCGCTGGAAACGGTCCGCCGGACCGTTTCCAGCGGACATTCCTCCTCCAGATTTTGATCTGATGGCTTGTACACACCATCAGATCAAAATCCCAGCGGAAAACATCCGCGGTGACGTGCCGCGACGATGACGCGGCAACGTGCGCGACCCTGGAAGGTAAATACTTCCACGCATGCGTCAAATCACTTTGACGCATGCGAGGGATGGGGATCGGGCGGACTTATCCGGTGAGTCTGTACAGACGACCGGATAAGTCCGAGGGACTGGATACCAGCGGATAGATTTCTTAGCATGCTAAGAAATTTTTATCCGCTGGAAATCCGACGGCTGGATTTTTATCCTCTGGGGCCTACACACGACCGGATCTGTCTGCTGGAACTGATCCGCGGATCAATCCCAGCGGATAGATCCGGTCGTGTGTACGGGGCCTCAGAGATGTTTTTTTATCCCCAGAACCCTTGGGAGTAGTACCTGGCTGGGAGGAGGCAGTTCCAGATACTGCAATCCTCAGTGACCCAGAGGAGTCTGTTTCTAATGCCTCCGCAAATTTGCTCCCTCATGCATGGGGCTCCCTCATGTTTCAAAGGACCCAAGAATACAAAGAAAAAGGATCACTATTGGTTGGCAACCCTCCTTGACCACCATCATAAGGGGAAAGTCTCAGAACTCATCATATCCCCACAGAGAGTGCAGAAGATGAAATCTCTAGAGGGCACCTTAAAGAGGAGTTTATCAAACACTTTTCCCACCTCTGATAGGTTACAGTGTCATGGAAAACTTAGTTTTGAGGCTTCTGTTGGTCAAGAGATTGGTTATGTCACCAGGTGGGGGACAGGGCGATTATCAGAATCTGGAAGCCCGCTTTAACAAGGGGACCCCCGGATCCCGGTCCTCCCCCTTTGAAAATGGGTATGGGGTACATTGTACCCCTACCCATTCATCAAAAAACGTGTCAAAAAGTAAAAACCACAATACACAGTTTTTGACAAGTCCTTTATTAAAAAAGAAAAAAAAAATTGTCCCGCAATGTCCATCCATCTTATATCATGGCGCAGATGGACCTGAAAAATATTTAAAAAGAAAACTCTACCTCGATGGGAGGTGTCCGCCGACTGCTGTCTCTTGGCTGTGACAGCTGTTTTATAGGCAAGAGCGGGGCCACCGGTAAGGGTAACAGAGCGAGCCTGCCCCTTCTGACGTCACAGCAAAAACAACAGTCAGCGGTACGCCTCCAATTGAGGCATAGTATTTTAATTTTTTTGTTCTATTTTTCAGGGCAGTCAAAGCTGTGATTGATGGTGGATGGACATTGCGGGACATTTTTTTTCTTTTTTTAAGGAGAAGTAGAGCCTGAGCTTTTTAGGCTGTGCTTCTCCCCTTGTGTCACAGGAATGCAATTTGACCCATTTTTTTCATCAGTCGAGGCAGCGCGTCATCCTGACTTCCAAGACTGGATCCGCCAGTTGCCTTGAATAATGGCAGTCTCAGCGAGCCGCTGAGACAGGCTATTCCCGCCTCTCCACAGCTCAGTGCTCCAATGAGTGCGGAGGAGCAGACCAGGAGCGATGCTGACTGACAACCAGCATCGCTCTGCTCGGCTGTGTTTGGTGGCTTGGTTCTCAGTGCAGAGAGGGCGGGGGACAGCTGATGCTCCGTCCACTTAGGTAAGTATGATTAGCAAAAAAAAAACATACTTCTCTTTTAATAAAGGGGGGCTGGGATCTAAAGGCCCCCTTTCTTAAAGGGGACTTCCAGATTCTGATAAGCCCCCCGCTTGCAGACCCCCACAACCAATGGCCAGAGTTGTGGGGAAGGGGCCCTTGTCCCCATTAACATGGGAACAAGGTGCTTTGGGGGACCCCAAAGCACCCTTTCCCATGTTGAGAGCAAGCAGCCTGGTATGGTTCAGGAGGGAGGTGTCGCTCCCTCGCCTCCCCCATTTCCTGGCTTCATAAGCTGCTTGCTCGGATAAGGGTCTGGTATGGATTTAGAGGGGGACCCAACGCCATTTTTTTACAATTTTGGCGTAGTATTCCCCTCAAAATCCATACCAGACCCTAGTATGGATTTGTGGGGGGGGACCCCATGCATTTTTTTTTTACATTTTGCCATTGATTTGTATCTATATAAACATTACAATACATTAGAGCCACAAGCAAGTTTAAATTAAATTTAGAAATGTAA
Organism: Rana temporaria; assembly: GCF_905171775.1. Taxonomy (NCBI): domain Eukaryota; kingdom Metazoa; phylum Chordata; class Amphibia; order Anura; family Ranidae; genus Rana; species Rana temporaria. Next base: position 475,952,528 of record NC_053490.1, read on the forward strand.
TTTTTGCTGCCCAGAGCATTTTTTACAATTTGGCGCTGCGGTGCTTTAACTGACAATTGTGCGGTCGTGTAATGTTGTACCCATATAAAATGTGGGTCCTTTTTTTCCCACAAATAGAGATTCATTTTGTTGGTATTTGATCACCTCTGCGGTTTTTATTTTTTGCACCATAAACAAAAAAAAGGAGGGACAATTTTGAAAGAAAAACTATATTTTTTACTTTTTGCTATAATAAATATCCCCAATTTAAAAAAAAAACGTCTTCAACAGTTTAGGCCAATATATATTCTTCTACATATTTTTGGTAAAAAAAAAATTGCAATACGCGTATATTGATTGGTTTGCGCAAAAGTTATAGCATCTACAAATGATGGGAAAGATTTATGGCGTTTTTATGGCATTTTTATTATTTATTTTTCTTAACTAGTAATGGCGGTGATCTGCGATTTTTAGCAGTACTGCGACATTGCGACGGATAGATTGGACTCTTTTGACACTTTTTTGGGACCATTGACAATTATACAGCGATCAGTGCTAAAAAAATGCACTGATTACTGTGTAAATGTCACTGGCAGGAAAGAGGTTAACACTAGGGGGCGATCAAGGGGTTAATTGTGTGTTCCCTCAGCGTGTTCTAACTGTATGTGGATAGGAGTGACTGGGAGAGGAGACATATTGTTTTTCCTACTTAGTAGGAACAAACGATATGTTTCCTCTTCCCTGACAGCACAGGGATGTGTGTGTTTACACACACACATCCCTGTGCTGGCGCTCGTGCACGCAATTGCGTGTGGCCGGTGACGATCGTGCCTGCCGGCCACGTGCATCGGGTTCCCCGCTGTGCGCACCCCCTCTGGTGGCCGAAAAAGATAAAGATGTACCCGTTCAGGGTTTCGCCCAGGAGAGCCATTCTGCCGCAGTATATCTGTGTGAGCCGGTTGGGAACCGGTTAAAAGGATATTTAATTTTTATTATTTTACTTTAAGTATTTTTAAAATCACTGCTGTTTTAAAAAACTTTTTGTTTGCATTGATACATGTCCCCTGGGGCAGTACCCGGGTCCCCATACACTTTTTATGGCAATAACTTGCATATAAGCCTTTAAAATTAACACTTTTGATTTTTCATGTTCGTGTCCCATAGACTTTAACCATGTTCACGTGTTTGCACAAACATTTTGCCTGTTCGCATGTTCTGGCTCATCCCTACTTAGCAGTTTGCCTAGAGTTCAACTTTAAAACATGCATGACCACACAGCTGCTCTTCACAATGTCATTGCAGATTTAGGATGTGGCTCGCACATTAACAAAGTTTGGGGACATGAGCTGTACCTAAGGAATATAAAAAGGAGAGTAATGAAAGCACAATCTAAAAGAGGAAAATAAACAAATATATAATAAGGAATGGAGAATATCTACTCTGTGTAATTTTATACAAAGCATAAACCAGTTTTATACACAGTAGATGATGATATTTCGCTCCAAAACATGCATTTTGGATGCTTGCATATCTACATGATTACACTTAAAAGTCTCAGTAGTGGCTGCGCTCCTAATGAGCCAATGCAAAATCATTAAAAAGTAATTGTGTGCAAGTTTTACAGATAAGGCTTCACACTGGGACAAAGCAATCCTGGCAGAAGGCAATATTTCCTCAGCAGGTCTGCACTCCTCCTCCAAGGCTTAATGAGCCATAGATGTTTAATATGGGGATTTTTGAAGGCAGACAGAAATAACGCACCATAGATTTTGTCATAAAATGGGCACATCTATCCCTAAAAATTAAGAAGTACTTATCCTAAAAATGTCCCTTTGTTACCTTCATGGATGGAACATGTTGGCAGGAAACATTGACACTCTTTAGCCTTCAAAATGTAAAACAATAGCATCATGTTACAAAGAAAAAAAATGCTCAAGCTTCTTGCAAAGGGAAAGTACATTTTCAAGTTTAATATGAGATCAGATTTTTGGAAATGTTGATACTCAACATTTATTGCATAGTTCAGTGTGCCAATGTGCATTGGCATAAAGCTCATAATGGAAATGTCCCCAATTTAACAATATATTCTCATTGGATTTTGGAGCAGCCACAGTCCCCAATCTGTGACCTGGGGGCCCTATATGATACTTAATTGTGTCATCATTCCAGCAAGCGCTCATTTTTTTAATTGTATTTGTTTTATGAAACTGGGTGACATTAAACACTTGCCAACCAGTCACCGCAGCTATACTATGGCAGGTTGCCTCGGCTGAGCAAATCGCCGGCGTACATTGGTCTCGTACACGCCAATCTGTGGGAGTGTGCACGCTTCCATTAGCCAACGGGGGAGCCAATCAGCGGGTGGGTCGGACTTGATGTTTGCCGGCCACCCAAAATTGTTCCCCGCAGTGACAGAACGAGGATCTGCCTTTGTAAACACAGATGCTGTCTTTTTGTTATGCAAGAAGATGGATCTGTGTGTTGTCCCAGTGAGCCCTTCCCCCATACAGTTAGAACACACAGTGAGGGAACACAGTTGACCCCTAGATTGCCACTGGTGTTAACCCCTTGCCTGCCAGTGTCAATAGTACTGTAACAGTGCATATTTTTACCACTGATTGGTGCAATAATGTCACTGATTTCCAAAAAAGTGTCAAAAATGTTTGTCCGATCTGTCTGCCACAATGTTGCAAGTCCTGTTAAAAATCACTGATCACTGCTATTACTAGTATAAAACAAATAAATAATAAAAATGCCTAGAATCTATCCCTTATTGTGTAGACATGGTAACTTTTGCACAAACCAATCAAAATGTGCTTATTGGGATTTTTTTTACCAAAAATATGTAGCAGAATACAAATTGGCCTAATTTGATGATGGTGAAGTAGTACATTCAACATGATCGCAAGACTCCTCAAAACTGAAAAAATCGGTCTGCCAAATCGAAAACAACATGGGAGCTTGTTCCCTAGTGAATGGAAAAAGCACACATCATCGCATAACCTATTGCTGGCTTTTGCGAAACATACTAAAACCCTTTAGAGTGACACCCCTGACTATCCCTGCCATTCTGCGATTCTGTTTGCACTAGAACTCCAAAACATGGAAAAAGTTCAGACCCGAACCACAAACCCTAGCTTGAAAAATCAAAAGTCCCCATTTGAAGGCTTGTATACAAGTTATGGGCCCAGGTACCGCCCTGGGGTCATGTATCAATGCAAAAAAATACATGTTTTTAAAAGATCACTTTTAAAGGTGCAGTGATTGTAATGATACTTAAAGTGAAACAATAACAATGAAAAAATCCTTTAAATATAGTGCCGGGGGGGTGGGGGGACTTAGTCTGCCTGTAAAGTGGCGCATCTGTACTGTGGACCTGCTGCAGTAAAAACTGACATACAGCATTTAAAGAAAAATAAATGACATTTAAATATATTTTCCTGGCTGCAAGCTTCCATTGTCGGCAAAACAAAACATTTAAAATAAAAATAAATGGTGTGGGGAACACCCATGACAATTTTTTTTTTTTTAATTACGTGGTTTCCCCCCAAAATCAATAACAGACCCATACCTGACAGGCCAGGAAGAGGGGAGGGGGCTATGTGAATGAGTATGGGTACATTCACCAAAGAAGTGTCAAAAATAAATAAAAACACAAACACAGTTTTTGACAAGTCTTTTAGTAAAAAAACAATACCCGATGTAGATCCTTTATCAATCACAAAAAAATCACCAAATTTTAGGAGATATCCAGGTAGCTTCAGGTAAGCCTTATTATAGACTTACCTGTAGTAAAAAGTGCATTGTAAGGGTTTACAATAACTTTAAATAGGTAAGGGGTGGGGCCCCCTGGCAATGTCACACATGAAAAAAAACACATGAAAGCCCGCTTGGAGTTTGCAAAAAAAGCGCCTGAGGGACTCTCAGACGGTGAGGAACAAGATTCTCTGCTCTGACATAACCAAGATTTAACTGTTTGGCCACAATTCTAAACATTATGTCTGGAGGAAACCAGGCACCATCCATCACCTGCCCAATACCATCCAAGTATCCAAATACCAAATACCATCCGAGGAAGGGGTTGCACCCACAAAGCACAGACATAGATATCCTGTGATGGCAGATAGCACATGTTGACACACTGGCCCGGATTCAGAAAGGACTTACGCCGACGTATCTTCTGATACGCCGCGTAAGTCCACGGATGCGCCGTCGTATCTATGCGCCTTATACAGCAAACAAGATACGCCTGAATTTTGGCTTCATACGACCGACGTAAGTCTCCTACGCCATCGTATCTTGGGCGCATATTTACGCTGGCCGCAAGGGGCGCTTCCATTGATTTACGCGTCGAATATGTAAATGACCTAGATACGCCGATTCACAAACGTACTTACGCCCGTCGCAGTAGTCTACGCCGTTTACGTAAGGCGTACGTCCGGCGTAAAGTTACTCAACCTAAAGCAGGGGTAAGTCATGTTAGGGTATGGACCAGGGAACAGCCGTCGTGTTTTACATTGTTTACGTAAGTCGTACGTGAATGGGGCTGGGCGTAGGTTACGTTCACGTCGTAGGCATTGAGCCGTCGTATCTTAGGGAGTATATGCGACATGATTGTGAGCATACGCACACATGCGCCGTTCGTTTGGCCTTCATTTACAGGGGTCACGCTTCATTATAATAGATCATGCCCACTACCTTCCTACTTTGAATTAGGCAGGCTTACGCCGGCCAATTTACGTTTGGGAGCGAGTGCTTTGTGAATACTGCTCTTGCCTCTCAGAGTTACGTCGGCGTAGCGCATATGAGATGCGCTATGCCGGCACAAAGATGCGCCGATCTACGTGAATCTGGGCCACTGTGTGCATCTTCAAATTTTGGCTTGTGGATTATCCAATGGAAATTTGGGCACTGAACACAACATAGAAAAATGGTGGGTGGGTGAGTCTACTATTCGCCCCATCATGTCAATGATGTTTTTATATTTTTGTTCAATGACATTCATCCGATTCCTCATAATGTCTATTTCACTACTGCATTCCATTATTTCTTGGATCACAATTTTTACACTAGCACTGGAGAAAGGAGTACTAGTAGTTGCTGTGACACCACCATGTTCATCCCCTAAAATAAAAAAAAAAGGGATTAGTAGAAATATGCAGGCCTACATCTCTTTACCTGAAGCTGTGATGACAGACACTGACCTGTTGTGCTGATAATCTCCACTTCTCCTTCTTCTCCTCTCCTTCTTCCACACTTCCTTCTTCAACCTCTCCTTCTTAAACCTCTCCTTCTTCCACACCTCCTTCTTCCACACCTCCGTCTTCCACATCTACCTCCTCCACATGCTGAGGTTGGTGGTGTTTTGCATGTCTGTGCTTCCTTGCCTCCTCCGAATGATGTCCTCCCATTCTTCTATCCCCTAATAAAATGAAAGAAAAGGTATACTCAGCACACAGATATTGGAGGGCAGAAATAGAAAACATTGCTTAGAAGTGGGGTATAATTGTCTGTTTGTTCTCATTCGTAAAAGCAACACTTTTTTTTCTGAGTTTCCCCAAGATGGAATACTGACGCTTTTTGTCAAAGTGACACACATGGAGGCACCCCAAAGTATCCTTTGTGTGAGACCTTAAAAAGGTTGTTTTGTTGGGCCACACAGGTGCTCCTGAGTACTGATGTGTAACCAGCTGCTTAGTATCCTCTACCTTTACACAGAATGAATCAGGTTTGCATTTCACATTCTAGTAAGTTCAAACAAACACATCATCTGGACAACAATGTTTATAAACATTGTTTTACGCCAAATAGGCATGACCACATGTGGTTTTCCTGGATCTGCGGAAAACTTCGGATTTTAGAGGAATGATGTTTACTACGAACGTAAAAATACTACACTTTGGCCACTAACCTGAAAGTTGCCATGTTCAAAAGTTCAACCAGGCCAACCAAGCACATGGAGAAAAACATGCAAAAATATAATAGAGAAAAAAGCAAAAAAAACATGAAAAATACGTACTTTTGTAATTTTCTTGATCTTCCTATACTGCTCCGGCTCCCGCAATTTCAGGTCAGACCACCTTTTATAGAGCTGCTCCTTGGATCCCCTGACCCCAAATGTATGTCCATTATTTGGGCCTTCCTCAGATTAGGGGTGTGGTATGGCCCATGATCGCCATCATAATCTTTCCTCCTTAGTATGTCCACAATCTCCACCATCTCTTCAAGTGACATATTCGTGGCTTTGTATCGTCTGGGCCTGGATCGTGACGTTCCCGTCTCCGGGCTTTCCTCGTTGGTACAGGGTATACCACGCACATGTGTCACCGCCATATTGTCGTTTCACACTGAGAAGGGGCGTGGAATAGAGGAAAAAGTCCATCATGGGCGGACGAAGAGGGAGGCATTTCACGCATGCGCTGGATATATAATGAGAACGACGTGACTACATTGGTTACACGGAGTAAGGACGAGGAGAAGTGCCGACCGACTGAAACAAAGGTAAAAATGAAAATGGGGCCAGCAGTGACCTATAGATACTTGAGTTATGATATCAAGGCAGGGATGTCGGTTTCATGTTGATTTGACCCTTGACCAATTTAATCTTGGGGCCTCCCATGCAATTTTGCTCTCCATCTGCTCTGAGACATATGCAATATATATATATATATATATATATATATATGCGAGACTCAAAAACAGATTATTTTACTGTGTATCAGATCAGGCAATGATTGTGATTCTTGGACAGAGGTAATTAAGCAGTGTATTATCTCATCAATGCAGAGGGGCATGATATACACACATGAATGATGCCTTGATAAATGCTCTCATTACTTTTGCATATTAATGCCACTTATTTATTTAGATGTAAACACAGGGTCTGCAGGTAAATTATCATTACACAACAATGGGGCAGAGCTGGGCAGCATTTAGTGGCAGCAGTAGAAACTGCGTTTAAAGGTCTAGATTGTGATAAGATTAGGACAATTTAAGCTGACCTAGTGTTTTTTGTTTTATCTTCTAGAAATTATTATGGATAAATTGCGTGAGCCAGAGAACATGATGAGGTTCATTGATAAATACAGGGAAATGAGAAACCTCTGGGAGATAAAGAACACCCTACAATGTAAGAAGGGCAACAATTGAGCAATTAGCCATTTATATGCAGACATGGATCCCAGAGGCAGATTCAACCATGATAAACAACAAAGTAAATAACATGAGGAATTTGTATAAAAAACTGTATAAATCGGTCTGCGCTTCGCGGAGGTCAGGAGCAGCAGCAGATAATGTTTATGTGCCCAAGCTGTGGTACTTCAAGCACCTCTGTTTTCTGGACGATAAGATAGACGCCAGAGAATCACTTTCCAGTCTTCCTTCCACCCTTCCCTCCACCGTTCCCTCCAGCGTTCCTTCCACCGTTCCCCCCACCCCTGCAGAGGGTGCCGAGGAGCAGGCTGAGATCGAAAAGCCAGATCTGAACATCTTCAGTCAGGTATAGTAGTCTACAACATATTTCTTGGCCTCGAATTATTGTTGGTTTAACGAGATGTTTTTTTAACCAAAATGAAAGCTTGAAACAAAAAAAAAAGTTGTGGCCAGAAATTAGTGTGACAGGGATGCCAACTGCAGGGGAATGAGAGTCTGTTCAATTTCAATAAAAACATTTTAATTGCAACAGTCATGAGCTTTAAAATGTGTGTAATTGATGAAGCAACAAATAAAACCATGTCCCTTTTTTATACACAGGAACCGCTCAGCCAAGAGGAGGAGGAGGCTCCAGAATGTGGCAGCCAGGAGGAGGAAGGGGTGAGTGGCAGACAGGAGGAGGCTGGGCCAAGTGGCAGTCAGCAGGTGCCCAGGCCCAGTGGGAGTACTGAATCACAGGTGCCTCCCCTCCAGATGAGTGCAAAAAAACCTAAGCGCATGTCCCAGCTGGAGGAGGAGTCTCTGCAGGTTATTAGGGAGGCTGCTGCGATCATGAAATACCCCCTTAACCCTGTAGAGGGCTACAGCTGCTACCTCGCAGACCAACTGCAAAGAATGGAGGAAGGACAATGGGCACTGGCAGAAGATCTTTTTGCCTCTGTGATTCAGAGGGGAAGAAGGGGCTTGCTGACTGAGACCACACACCTCAGCAGGGGCGGACTGACAACTCATGGGGCCCCCGGGCAATAGAAGATTATGGGGCCCCCAGGCTTACAGCTGGCCACCATGCCAGGAGGCAATGCAGAGGCGGGGCAGCTAAAATCTCAGGATTTTCACATCAAAAGCATGTCGGTTTAGGACATATCAGGGACAGATGAAAAAAAATAAGATTTTTACATACTGTCCCTGGTTTTACTGAGCCTGGCAACCCTGATGGGGCCCCCTAGTGGCATGGGGCCCTCGGGCAGTGACCGAGTGCCTCAATGGTCAATCCGCCCCTGAACCTCAGTGACCTGGCCCATCCTTCTTCTCCTTCTCCTCCTCCTGCTGCCACATTCTCACCACCAGCGCCACAGCCTGCAAGGGGCCGTGGAGGGAGCCGTGGAAGGAACGCTGCAGGAAGCTGTGGAAGGAAGGCTTCAAGGAAGACCAGAAAGTGATTCCCTGGCTTCAAGCTGATCTGCCAGAAAACAGAGGTTGTTGTTGGAGTACCACAGCAGATTTCTGTGATTTGGGGACCAGATTGTGATCCCAATTAGAAGGACTCCTCATGTTATTTATTTTGTTGTTTATCATGGTGAAATCTGCCTTTGGGATCTAAAGTCTGCATATATTTGGCTGATTGTTCAATTGTTGCTCTTCATCTTTAATTTTTTTAACCAGAATAAATGGAGATTTAATTTAAGTTAAATACTTGTCTATGTGTTTTTCTGGTGAATAGCCATAAAACATTTCAGAAATACAATGTGTAATTAACAAAGGACACAACCTCCTTGGGGGGGGGTGAGAGAATGTTGAAAAATTAAAAACAAAAAAAAGGAGATGTGGAGTAAAGCAAATTATTATGGAGATCTGGCTTTTAAAAAAAAAACATTATTCATGAGATCACAAGCAAAAATTAAATTAAATCCATCAGACCATTTTCATCAGACGAACCGATCGTGTGTACGCGGCATCAGAGATATTATTGTATGGGGAAGGGCTCAACATATACCCCTGTCAGAACATAATAGCTCAGTGGGGGAGATTGCTGTACTAACATCGGATAGTTAGCACAGCAGCTCCTCCAGAGCTCCTAAGTTTTTTTTTTTTTTAGTTCAGCCTTCTGAGTTGAAGGAGAAAAACTGATATTGTGTACCAGGCTTAACAGTGGTGGTGTGTGTGTGTGCACATTGAAGGAGAAGCCCTCATTATCTCCTCGTAGGGTAATCCTAGCAGCCCAATGCTCATCCAAGCATTATATCAGGAACAGGATCAAGCCATTTATTGCCACTTAAGCACATTAATTGGCAAACATGGGGGTGGCTGCAAAGAAATATTGCATTCTAAGAGAAATGAGCCACAAAGAGGGTGGTAATAAATTGAAGCTGGATCGTTTTATGTGAAGCTTGTCATTTTGTGTTTACAGCTTGACTTGTTCACTTTAGCAGAATGCACTGTATGGGGAAAAATGCAATGTAAACAAAAGGCATTGCATCAACATTAACTGTCAGATACAATCACAAGGTAAAGAAACCTTGTCTTTGATCTAAAATTTTAAATAAAGCTGCTCCCTGTGAAAAACAGAATCAAAATACTGTACCTCTCTGGCTACCCACACTGCCAAACCTCCCTCTAATGATGAAGAATCTTCCTTTCGAATTCACCTGGGAAACTCAGAGTTCCAAGAGTGTAATGCGCACACACAATCAGGTTTTTGCCCAGCCCAGCCAAATCACATCGGAATTCAGACGAAATTCCATCTGAGAAAAATAGAACATGTTTTATATCTAAACTCCAATGGAATTCATCAAAATTTTCAATGAAAAAACTCAGATGGGGCTACACACGATCGGAATATCCGATGGAAAAAGTCTGTCTGACTTTTTCCATCGGAAATTCCGATCATGTGTATGTGGCATCAGTCTACTGTGTCCCCCACTGCACAACATGGCTCCTACCACTGGCCCTTACAGTACATCACTACTGTGTCCTGTTGCGATGTGTAGATTGGCAAGAGGTACCAGTAAGCCCAGTGAGAGACAGATACAATGGACACTAACAGACTTTGGGAGATTCCTCACCAACAGAGAGATGTTTGGTCATGTTTTACATTATTATGGGAAGCAGTTTAATTTGAATCTTTATATTGGCAACAGAGTCACTTTAACCACTTGCCGACCAGCCGCCGCGTTTTACTACTGCAACATGGCTCGGCTGGGCGAAACAATGTTATGTTACTGCTCGCCCCCTGGAGTCGATGTGAGTGCCCGGCAGTAGGGATGAGCCGAACACCCCCCCCCCCGGTTCGGGTCGCACCAGAACATTCGAACAGGCAAAAAATGTGTTCGAAAACGCAAACACCGTTAAAGTCTATGGTACACGAACATGAAAAATCAGTGCTAATTTTAAAGGTTAATATGCAAGTTATTGTCATAAAAAGTGTTTGGAGACATGGGTCCTGCTCCAGGGGACATGTATCAATGCAAAATAATAAAATAAAACTGCTGTTTTTTCGGGAGCAGTGATTTTAATAATGCTTAAAGTGAAACAATAAAAGTGAAATATTCCTTTAAATTTCATACCGGGGGGGGGGGGGGGGTGTGTATAGTATGCCTATAAAGTAGCACATGTTTCCCGTGTTTAGAACTGTCCCTGCACAAAATGTAATTTCTAAAGGAAAAAAAGTAATTTAAAACTACTCGCTACTAATTATTAATTGTCGGGTCCCGGCAATACATATCAAAGTCATTGAAAAAAACGTCAGGGGTTCCCACCCCAGTCCATTACCAGGCCATTTGGGTCTGGTATGAATATTAAGGGGAACCCAAACTAAAAAAAAAAAGTCCTTCAGGTCTGGTATGGATATTAAAATGGCGTGGGGTTCCTCCCAAAAATCCATACCAGACCTGATTTTAAAGGGAACCCCGCACCAAAATAAAAAAAAATGGTGTGGGGTCCCCCCAAAAATCCATACCAGACCCTTATCCAAGCATGCAACCTGGCAGGCCACAGGAAAAAAAAGGGGGGGAGAAAGAGTGCCCCCCTCCTGAACCCTACCAGGCCACATGCCCTCAACATGGGGAGGATGTCCCCATGTTGATGGGGACAAGGGCCTCATCCCCACAACCCTTGCCCTGTGGTTGTGGGGGTCTGCAGGTGGGGGGCTTATCGGAATCTGGAAACCCCCTTTAACAAAGGGGACCCCCAGATTATGCCCCCCCTATGTGAATTGGTAACGGTGCCATTTCACAAAAGAAAATGTCAAAATTTTTAAAAACCACACAGACACAGTTGGGATAAGTCCTTTAATAAAAATAAAAAAATTGGGACATCGAGAATGGATTTCAATGCTGGACAGACTGGATTACATTGCTGGAAAGTTTTTTAGATTTTTTGATTTTTAACCTCTTCCTTACCGAGTCATTGCAAAATAACGTCGGCAGGAGCCCTCCCTCCCTCCGGGTGAATGTCATATGACGTCCTGGGCTTCCCGGGTGGCTAGGGGGCGTGCACCCACCACATCACTCGAGACCCAGTGTGCATGCGCGGCGGCCGCAATCTCCGCCGGGCACCTGTGATTGCTCATGTTCATCTCGAACATAAGGTTCATCTCTACCAGGCGGGCGCGATGACCGCCGGGCACCTGCGATCGCTTGTGACAGAGTGAGAATCGGGAGCTACACACAGCTCCCAATTCTTTCAGGGGAGAAATGACTGATTGTCTGTTCATACAAAGCATGAACAGCGATCTGTCATTTCCCCTAGTCAATACCCCCCCCCTACAGAACACACTTTAAGGAACACAATTAACCCCTTGATCGCCCCCTAGTGTTAACCCCTTCCCTGCCAGTGACATTTTTACAGTAATCAGTGCATTTTTATAGCACTGAACGCTGTAAAATTGTCAATGGTCCCAAAAATGTTTTAAAAGTGTCCGATCTGTCCACAAAAATGTTGCAGCCGCGCGGATAGCCGCCATTACTAGTAAAAATGAATAATAATAATAAAATGCCATAGTTCTATCCCTTATTTTGTAGACACTATAACTTTTGCGCAAACCAATCAATATACGCTTGCGTTTTTTTTTACCAAAAATATGTAGAATACATATCAGCCTAAACTGAGGGAAAAAAACTTTTTTTATGGGATATTTATTATAGAAAAAAGTAAAAAATATTGTGTTTTTTTTAAATGGTCGCTGTTCTTTTGTTTATAGCGCAAACATTTTAAAACACAGAAGTGATCAAATACCACCAAAAGAAAGCTCTATTTGTGGGAAAAAAGGCTGCACATATTAATTGGGTACAACGTCGCACGACCGCGCAATTGTCAGTTAAAGCGACGCAGTGCCAAATTTTAAAAGTGCTCTGGTCAGGAAGGGGGTAAAATCTTCTGGGGCTGAAGCGGTTAAAATCATGCATTCATTCCATCAAAAGGGGCTCTACATACCATACTCCTCACCCCTTGTGTACATCAATAGTTAAATCATAACCATAAATGCTATGGACGCATTGTGTATTGTGTTCATTAATTCCCTGAAAGTATCTAATGAAATATTCGCTTCAAAATGATATTACATTTTTGTTCATACATGGCTGGAACTGCATTGTAGTTGATGCATTTTGTCTAGAGGCTGTTTTAGGAAACAAGTAATGAGGCAACTCTAATAATCTTTCTTATGCTGGGGCTCTCTCTAAGTGCATTGTAGTTTAATTACCAATATAACAACCTCCACTGGGCTCAAAAAATATGTTGTGTTACCTGAAAATGTGTTTTATTGTCCACTTATACGATTTACTGTATGGCTGTGACTTGCATAAAGCAAGATAATAGACTTTGCCAGATCATTGGCTGTACAGGTCAAGGGTTCTCAGCGTTCTGGCTATTGTACTACTGACATTCCTCTTTCCTGTGTTATGAAAAAAAAAAACAATATCTTGCTTTCCAAAAAGACCAAAGTTCTATTTTATTTTTGGACATTTAATAACACTGCCAAGGGTGCTTGAGCAGTTGGAGTCATTTCTTTTATTTTTATTATATTTAAGCCAATGCAAAGAATATGGGGCTGTTGAAAGCACCCCTGGCAATGTTATAGTTTGTCCCTGACCATAGGTGTGAGCACAGGGTGTACCAGGTGCGCCTGGGCACACCCTAATCACTCTGGGCTGATAAGATTCCCCCTGCTGCTTGGCTGCAGAGAAAGGGACTGGGGAAGCTCTGCCCTCAGTGCCTTTCTCTGTATCTAAAGTGAGACATCAGGGATCTGTTTAGACAACTAATATTTCACAAAAGCCACCCAAAATTGTACAAAAAAGTGATAAAAAAAATGAATTGTAAAAAAAAATTACAAATTAACTGCTGACACCAATCTCTGCCCTACTGACACACTGCTCTACGACATCAACCTCTGCCCTACTGCTCTCTATATATATTTTTTTCTCAAACAAAAAGGGTTTTATTAAACACAAGATAAAAGACATACATTCGCCCCATATATATATTTACATACACACGTGTGTTTGAGCTTTGGGGTGCACATCCTAATGCAATAGGCTGCGCACACCTATGTCCCTGACTCTGTCAATGTGTTTTTTTCTGGTCAACTTTGTCTGCATGTAGCAACCTTCTAGATAGGTGCTAGGATTAGGTGGATTTAGTTCTGGCTCACTGTATTCAGTAGAGCTGTATTTTTGTTGCTAGGTAAATTTAGTTTGTCTCACTGTAACCAGTGTGGCTGCATGTGATTGGTTAGGTCTGCTCAGTGTTTCAGCTGCTGCTGGCTTGATTGCTTCCTCAGCTTTCAAGAGAACAGTAGCACTCTCTGAAACATAGGTGTGAAGCTATGCAAATAACAGCATAAATATTTGTACAGCCCTGGCCAATCCCCAGAGAGGGTGTTCCTGATGGCTGCTAGGAGTCTGTATAAAAACTCTAAGGCCCCGTACACACGGTCGTTCCAAACCGATAAGAATGGTCCGATGGACCGTTTTCATCGGTTCACCGCTGAAGTGGCCTGATGTGTGTACACACCATCGTTCCAAAAACCGATCGGGTCAGAACGCAGTGACGTCAAACACACAACGTGCTGAATAAAACGAAGTTTAATGCTTCCAAGCATGTGTCAACTTGATTCTGAGCATGCGCGGGTTTTGAACCGATGCTTTTCTGTACTAATCATCGGTTTGGACCGATCTGGCAGTGGTCCATCGGTTCGGTTTTGAAGCATGTTTTAAAATTTTGGACCGAAGGCAAACAGACCGATGGGCTATACACACGGTCGGTTTGGACCGATGAAACTGAACCTCGGTCCATTCTCATCGGTTTTGTCCGACCGTGTGCCTCAGACACAGAGCTTCTGGATCTTTTCCTTCAATAGAGGAACACAGCCTGGGGGGTTTGCTGCCCTCCAGGCAGCCCTGCCATGTGCTTGCTGTTCACAAGGTCTGAGCTAAATTCTCTGAGGGGCCTGAATGCTGAAGCTAAAGAGAGCTGACTGTGGGGCTGTTGTCTGAACATCTAGTCTGGTATCACAGGAAAACGGTGTCACATGGATTTCGGAAGGAGACAACCAACTTTCCTAGGACATTTGTGAATACAGACTGCTATTAGAGATCTTAGAGACTTTTGGGCTGCTGCTACTTCTCTGGTGGTAGAGAATCAGCTGTGTGTTTGTCCAAAGAGGACATTGGCTTATGTCATGAAGAGCTCAGTCTATTGCATTTTTGTAAAGGGGCTCTGCTCTAAAGAAAGAAGCTTGTGTGCTTTAAAGTGGTTGTAAACCCTTACAGACCACTTTGACCTACAGGTAAGATTAAGGCTTACCTGTAGGTGCAAGAAATATCTCCTTAACCTACACGGCTAAGGAGATATTTCCAAGAAAGATGGCACCAATGTCTACGGCGCATGCGTCGTAGTCAACGGCTCGCAGGCGCACTGAGCGTGCCGCTACTAACAGGAGTGGCGGGAGTGACATCATCGCTGCTCGGCCAGTCACAGCGCCAGAGCAGCGATACCCAGAAGTCACTCCGGGTATCATGGCGGCGACGAAGGGTATCATGGGGGCTTCGTTCTCAGGTAAGTAATTCATAATGAGCTAGTATGCTATGCATACTAGCTCATTATGCCTTTATGTTGCAGGTTTTTTTTTTTTTTAAGAGAGGGTTCACTTCCTCTTTATCTGCTTCTACTACAAAGCCAAGTCCATAGTTTGCTTTTGCAAGGACTTCTGCTTCACCTTTTCTGAATGAAATTTACTGTGCTCATCTTGTACATAGTTCTTTTTGTAGTATCCCACTTTATCCCAGTTGACCCAAAAATAAAAACAGCAAAAATATCCCCTAGACTTGGTATTGAGCCTAAGGGTGACTGTGAATGTGTCTGGATCTGGGGCAATTACTGGGAACAGGATTCTGGGCAATTTCCAGCAGCTCCTTCAGGGGTAGCACTACATGCATGTAAATTGGAAGAAAAATATAAATAGAACAATGTGAAATAAAAAAGAAGTTAACATATACATTAACCCAATTACAGAAATATTGTAGAAGTCTAAACATGCTATTATAAATTCAAAAATAGTTTTGAATATTTTAAAGTTTGTAGTTTCTATTACAATGATAATTGTATTGTTACCTGGACACTAACACACCTAACTTATTTTTTTACACATTATATGCGGCGCTGAAATGCAAAAAAGAATGAAAAAAGGTTGCTTTAGAACACTTATTTGTTCGAACATAAAGCGCAGGGACTTAAAGAGACTTATCATAAACTAATTTTAAAAAGAGACGCACTCAAAGACATCATGGAACAAGAAGCAAGGTATAAACTAAACTGTATATCCAAAGAGAGATATATTTGGGGAAATAAACCAAGTAAACTCTTAGCTAAAATGGCCCAAAAAAAGAAAGCTAGAAATTATATCGAGAAAATTAAAGGTAAAAACGGGAAATTGGTTTATGCAACCAGCGATATCGCGGATACATTTAAAAAATATTATGAGGACCTATACACCATAAAACATCCAGGACGACAGGAAGGGGAAAGGGAGGTTGAGACCCGGGTGTTCCTTGATAATGCAGGACTTCCTAGACTAGAGGAGATGGAAAGCCTTACCATCGACCGCCCCATAACCGAGGAAGAAATAAAAAGGGCCATAAAATCCACTACTGGTGGTAAGAGTCCGGGGCCGGATGGGTTTTCCACCTTTTATTACAAGAGATTCAGTAACATTCTGGTACCGAGGCTGTGTAAATATTTTAACGGATTAGGGTCGGAATTTGAAACTAGTAGGGGAGCTACAGCGGCAGTGGTTGCAATAATATTGAAGGAAGGCAAGGATAGCTCTCTCTGTTCGGGATATAGACCCATTTCTCTGTTAAATACAGATATTAAACTCTTTGCAAAAATTCTGGCGGGCCGCCTGAAAGGGGCTATGCCCTTTTTGGTGCACCCCGACCAGGTAGGCTTTGTCCCCAACAGAGAGGGCAAAGATAATAGCTTAAGGGCAATCCTTTTGCTTCAGACCATAAGGCAGAATGAGCCCCCGGGTCTATTCCTGTCAGTTGATGCCGAAAAAGCATTCGACAGGGTAGACTGGGGGCTCATGATGGAAACCCTCACTGTGATGGGAATAGGAAAAAGGATGTCTAGTTGGATTAAAACATTATATCATCACCCTACCGCACAAATAAAAATCAATGGCTCTCTATCAGAACCTTTTGAGATGAAAAACGGGACGAGGCAAGGGTGTCCATTATCCCCCCTCCTCTTTATCCTATCCCTAGAGCCGTTGCTGGCTACCATTCGCAACGACCCGGATATCAACGGAGTGAGAGTGGAAGGAGAGGAACATAAACTATCGGCCTTTGCCGATGATATATTATTTTATGTAACCAACCCAGTTAAATCTATCCCCAAGCTCTCCAGAGTGCTGCAACAATACGGCGCTATCTCCAACTTCAAAATTAACGTAACCAAATCAGAGATCTTGAATATTAATTTAAATAAAAGAGAGGTAAATTTGGTTAAGGAAGTATGCGCGTTCCCCTGGACCAAAGAACTCAAGTACCTAGGAATAAAACTGGCCAATACAATACAGAAGATGTACAAAATAAATTATATTCCCTTACTAAATGAGATCAAGAATGAATTAAAAAAAACGATAAATAAACCCATATCATGGTTTGGACGCATAAACATGTTGAAGATGGTGGTAGTCCCCAAGATTCTATACAAATTCTTACTACTCCCAATTGCTCTTCCCCAGCAATTTTTGAGGATCCTTAACACCCTGCTACTAAATTATGTTTGGAAAAATAAAAAGCATGGACTATCCCTCGCCATAATAAAACAAGGCAAGCCACTTGGCGGCCTAGCAGTCCCGGATATTAAAAGTTATTACAAGGCGGCGGTCCTATCGCGGGCGGTAGAGTGGGCTAGGGATAGGATAGATAATAGGTGGGTACAAATAGAGAAGGCGCTAACAAACAATTACCTGAATAATATTATTTGGATCCCTGCACAACATAGAGCACTAGATCACAAAACACACGATATTACACGAGACACTTTAAGAATGTGGGATAGGACGCAGGCACAATTAGAAGGGAAATTTAATTCCCCATTAATGAATCTAAAAGAAAACTCTTATTTCCCACCGGGGGAAAAAAAAATAGGAGGGAACTGGATTAGGAGAGACACAGTGCACTTGGGTGATATTATAAAAAATGGAGAGATAATGACCTATGGAGAATTGAAAGCCAAAACGGATTATTGGAGTCTGGACAAGTGGCATTATCTCCAGTTGACTCACTTTGTGCGGCACCTCCCCCGCCCTCTACGGACGGAGGCGGAGCTAACTTCACTTGAGAAAATTTGTAAATCTACAAATTCTAGGGGCACAATCACTAAATTGTACGGGCTACTGGTTAAATTGGGAACCCGGGCCGAAGCACCTTTTATAGATAAATGGGAAAGAGAGCTAGGGGTCACGAGGGGGACTAACACTGTTTCAAGGATTACTCAATTAACTCACACTTCTGCGATAGATACACGAACAGCTGAAGTAAATTACAAGTGCCTCTCAGGATGGTACATTACCCCCGACAAAATAAACAAATTTAAAGAAGGTTATACCGCAGACTGCTGGAGGGGCTGCCTAGAAAGAGGTACGATGGCCCATATATGGTGGCATTGCCCTAAAATTCAAACGTATTGGGACATAATATTGAGCCAAATAAAGATTGTCACGGGAGAGGAGATCAAGAAAGACCCATGGGCCATCCTCTTTCATTGCAGCCAAGAAGGCGTAAAAAAATACAAGCAGTCCCTACTCCCCCACCTTTTAAACGCTGCCAAGAGACTTATCCCTAAGAAGTGGCAGGAGACGGAAAGCCCACATATTTGGAGTTGGATAGACGCGGTGGAGGAAACATATAGACTAGAGGAGTTGAGGGATGGCTATCTGGAGAAGAATAGCGAACATAGGGAGAAATGGGGAAAATGGAAGGAATATAAAAAAACATGGAGCTATGCGGAGAGAGTAAGGGTCTGACTAAGCGGGGAGTCCGCCAATTCTCCCCTTTTTCTCTCATTTTAATGCGAGACAATATATTTCTTTCCTTCCCCGCTTCTCTCCTATCTACATCTGACCAATTTTCCCCCATTTTCCTACCCTTACCCGAACAGAAGAGGACTAGTCTTCTTCCTAACCCCATTACTTACTTACAACTTTGCTTTTGATCTTACTTATAGGACGGGCAGGGGACCCCTGGGAGCCATGAGGGGAGGGAGGGGGGGTGCAAATATTAAATATATATACACATGTATGTAAAAAAAAAAAAAAAAAAAAAAAGATAGTGAATATAATATATACCACACATGATGCAAACCGCAAATAGAGACGCAAGAAGCACCGGATCATGAGCAGGTCTCTAGTATATTGGAAATAAGCTGAGGTGGTAAAAAAAAAAAAAGAGAAAAAAAAAAAGAACACTTATTTGTAAAACATTTGTACTGCAAAGATCTCAACATTCATGCAAGCATAGTGAACAATACTCATAATGTTTGTAGAGTGTGTGTAATAGTTTCCTTGTTGCCTTTCACCAGGTGAATGTAACATTCCCTAGCATGTAATCCTTGGAGAAAAATAGCTATAAGAGCATTCAACCTTGAGAGCTAACATTCACCAAGCAGAAAATAGCCTAACCCTATAGTCCCCAGACATTCGATCAGCAAGGGGAAATAATATGAGGGAGACTTCTGCACTGTGAACAGTCTATGGGGAATCCTGTGAGAAAGGCCGACTGAATAGGTGTTCAACAGAATGAATCTTAAGTTGCAGTGTAAAGCAAAATATTTATCTGTGATATTATTACCTCCCCTGATTGTGACAACTTCCTCCTGGTTGCTAGGGAGCCAGGACCTGCTAGCATCTCAACAACCAATGATCCCACCCAGCACGTTCAACTGTCAGCCAGCATTACTGAATGACAGGTGAATGTAAACCAACAATAGGATAGTGTAAAAAAAATGATGTGAGGTCCCCCCCAAACCCATACCAATCACTTTAGGTCTGGTATGGAATTTAAAGGGGACCCCATGAAAACAAACAAAACAAGAAAAAAATAGACATAGGGTCCTCCCCAAATTCCATACCAGATCCTTCAAGTCTGGCATGAATTTAAAGGCGGTACCTCACAAAAAAAAAAAAGTATGAGGTCCACCCCAAAATCTATACCAGACCCTGATTTGAGCATGCAGCCTGGTTGGTCGGGAAAAGGAGGGGAAGAATGTGCAGTCCCCCTCCCTGCACCATACCAGGCCACATACCCTCAACATGGGGGGCCCATCTGGCAAAGCACCTTGGCTCTTCCACACAACCCTGCCCTGATGATTGTAGGGTCTTTAAGGGTAAATATGATATGCTTCCCTATCTATTTACTAATGCTTGCAGCACAAGAATTCAAAATTGTTCATGTTGATTAAAGCGGAGGTTCACACAAAAAGTGAACCTCTGCTTTTTGGATCCCTCCCCCCCTCCGGTGTCAAATTTGGCACCTTTCAGGGGGGGGTGCAGATACCTGTTTGAGACAGGTAATTGCACCACTTCTGGGTTCTGACTCCTGCGGGGGTCCAGCCTTGTCACGTCACCCCCGCCCCTGCTGTCTTCTGGGAAACACTGTTCCCAGGATAGAGCGGGCACCAGTGATGGCACGCCGCGATCCTTGCGCATGCGCAGTAGGGAATCGGGCAGTGAAATCACTTCCTGATTCCCTCACCGAGGATGGCGGCGGAAGCAGCCGAGGACCGAGCGATTGCTTAGCCTCGTCTGCTGACATCGCGGGCGCGCTGGACAAGTAAGTGTCCATTTTTTAAAAGTCAGCAGCTGCAGTATTTGTAGCTACTGGCTTAAAAAAAAAAACAACACGGCGGACCTCCGCTTTAATAGAGTAAAGTTCAGCTTTACTACAATCCTGGTACCAATATAAAATATTTTTCATAACAGTCGTCTTTTAAAGTGGGACGTCACCATGTACAATTCTGTTTCTTATTTTGATCTTTAGTTGTGTAGTAAAATATAAACTTTTTTAAGCTTATGGTGAGTCTGTATTTGTTGGTAGTGAGTGTTGATGGGATGGAATGGAATTTTGCGCAATGCATATTATATTTTTTTGTGGAAGCCACAGAATCAGCATATAAGACATGCTTTATATCCTGTCACGGGTTCAGAGATTTTTGTCACAATTTTCTTTTAAGTCGATCATGTTCAAATAAAAGGCATGTGGGGTACAACACCATTCATTTTCCATTTTCATTGAATTTTCCTGGATTTCTCTTTTAAAACCATCCTATTGTAGGTGCCTGTGATGTGACCCTCTGTACACCCATTATCTGGGTTCACATATCTCCAGCGTTGCCTGGGTGACATTAATAATATGCAGCAGCTTATGTATAATGGCAAAGATTTTATGAGCCTTAATAGGAATTATCACTAAAGAATAGGACATTAACTGGCTGCTAACAGCTTAATAGGTTAATCCCCTCCGGCAAGTATTACGGCACAGTTACAGTGTCAGCCTTATGCTATAATTGCTATCTGAAATTAAACTTTCTGACTCCTACTACTTTTGACTTTATAATCTCTGCATTTTTATTCCCTGGGACTATCGGATATGTAGAGTGCTTCTGTGAATTTCTGGAATTCTAATAGCTTTTTATATTCATACTTCCTTATACAGTACCCTTTGTTCATAGCGCAGTATAAAAATTATTTGTCATACTGCAGGTAGGAAGTGTTTTTTTTTAATAGCACAATGAAGAACATTTGATTAACATTTGCATTAACTACTACCAACCTGTCTGTAAACAAATTTCCTCAACCCACCCCATCCAAAGGTGGTTAGCCCCCTCCTAAGGCCCGTACACACGATCGCATATTCCGACTTCAATTGTGTGATGAAGGGTTTTGTCGGATAATCCGACCGTCTTTATGCTCTATCGGACATTTTTTGTCGGAATTTCCAACAACAAATGTTGGATAGCGATGCTCTCAAATTGTCTGACAACAAATGTGTTCCGTCGGATTATCCGATCGTGTGTACACAAGTCCGTCGGACTAAAATCCAAAGTACAAACACGCATGCTCCGAACCAATGCTAACCATCAGACAACATTAGCAGAAGTTGCCCAAAGGGTGGCGCTAAAGAGCTGAAAAACAACGTAGTTTCATGTATGTTGGTTGAAAAAGTTCTGCCGTCTGTATGCAGAACAAGTTCACGCCCAACGCCCTTCAGACAAAATTCCACAGATTTGTCTGATGGAAGTCCGGTCATGTGTATGAGGCTTAAAGGGTCACTAAAGGATTTTTTTTTTTTTAGCTAAATAACTTTCTTTACCTTACTGCAGTCCTGGTTTCATGTCCTCATTGTTCGTTTTTGCTTTGATGTTGCTGTAATTCCTCTCTGTTCTGGACACTTGCTGGTTGTCTGTTTCCTGATCACCACAGTACTGGGAGATTTCTCACGGTGGTGACTAATCAAGGAGGTGTGATTATTGTGTGTCAGCATCAATCCAGTTTCGTTTTACAAAGCATCACTGCCCTCTATTGGCTCTTTGTCTCTGTACATCAGAGAACCAGGAAACAACAGCAAAAACGAAACTAAACTGTAGGCACATTATATGATTGTTTTTTATCTATTTTTAATCATTTTTAAAACGAATCAGTTAACTATTATGTTTCTATACCCTGTAAACAGTCATTTCAGCTAAAAAATGTGTTTCCTTTAGTGACCCTTTAAGACTCTCAGTTGGGCCTAGTTTCATGACAATTTTAATAGCTCTCATAAGCAGTATTAGAAATTCATGGGCTATTGCAATCCATTTCTGCTTTATAAACTCCTGATTCTTTCTTATCCAAGAAACACTGACTATGGTTTTTGAAAATACACCCATATGGTCGTTTATGCTAAATACACAAAACAGTTATTCCACAATTGTACCTACAACGTTTACACTCATCAGCCACTTTATTAGGTACACCTGTTCAATGCTTGGTAACACAAATTGCTAATCGGCCAATTACATGGAAGAAACTCAATGCATGTATTCACGTTGTAGGCATTGAGCCGTCGTATCTTAGGGAGTATATGCGACGTGATTCTGAGCATGTGCGCGCATGCGCCGTTCGTTCGGCCATTCATTTGCATGGGGTCACGGTTCATTTACATGCATCACACCCTCCTTCAACCTACTTTGAATTAGGCGGGCTTACACAGGCCAATTTACGTTACGCCGGCGCAAGTTTGGGAGAGAGTGCTTTGTGAACATTGCTCTTGCCTCTGAAAGTTACATCGGCGTAGCGCATATTAGATGCGCTACGCCGGCACAAAGATGCGCCGATCTACGTGAATCTGGGCCAAAAAGTTCACTGAATGTACTATAACTATGGAGAAGAAGGGCTTCTGTTAAATGCTGCAATACAGTTTTATAGAGAAACTTCTTCATTTTTAAATTAGACCTGAAGTCAAAAGGTGAAGATTTGTTCTTATAGACAAGTGTTTCTAAACCTTCTCTCGGTCAAGGCACCCTTTAAAATTATGCAGAATCTCAAAGCACTCCATCCTAAAATGTAAAAGACTAAACGAAGAGTTTTAATGTTACATGTGCAGGCTTTACACACATAGGACATCCAACATTAGAAGTGATTTATTCTTACAAAGCAAATATACTTTTGAACATTGGTACTGACTAACATTACAGCATTTCTTCTCCTTCACCCCCCTCAAACAAGCATGCTTTCCAGCTGCCAAACATCCTCAACTGATGATGACATCAGCGGTTGTTAGGACGCCAGTGCTGACCAGCACAGTGCCCAAATTTGTGAATTTGTGTAACAAAAAGCCATGCTTGATCCAACCATTGGCTTGTACGCATTTTTGGGCAAATCGGTACACTTTTCAAGCATTTTGCCAAGGCACCCTGATTCAAAAAGACTGTTATGCCTCGTACAAGCGATCGGAATTTCCGATGGAAAAAGTCCGACTGACTTTTTCCATCGGAAATTCTCACCGTGTGTATGCCCATCTGAGTTTTTCCATCGGATATCCCGATGAATTCCATTGGAGTTTACATAGAGAACATGTTCTCTTTTCCTCCGATGGAATTCCGATGTAAATTGGGATTGCGTGGGAGTGACGACATCGAGGCTCCAGCCACTCACAGCACTGGAGCCGCGATACCCGGAAGACACGCCGAGGCAACATGTCAGCTACCTCGGCATGGACCAGGTGAGTTACCGACACCTCGTTCTAAGGTAAGTATTTCATAATGAGCTAGTATGCGGTGCAAAGTTCAGCGGCTATACAACCGCTTTAAGTGTTGTGTTAATTCATCTAAGGCACTGCTGTCTCATTAAATTAGTAATGAGATTTGTTGATGTCAATACTGTCCTGCCTGCTGGTGATTTACATAGTTACATAGTCAGGTAAAAAAAAAAACACAAGTCCATCATGTTCAACCAATAATAATAATAATAAAAAAAAATCATGCAATCCCATATACACAATCATTCACCCACGGTTGATCCAGAGGAAGGTGAAAACCCCCAGCAAAGCATGATCCATTATGCTACAGTAGTGGAAACAATTCCTTCCTGATCCCCGAGAGGATTTTCCTTGGATCAACTTTACCTTTAACCACTTCATTACCCAGCTATAGTAATATGACGTCCGCCGGAGGGATCTCCCATCCTGGGCGGGCATCATATGATGTCCTGGGCTTCCCGGCCATCTAGGGGTCGCGTGCGCCCTTCGTGTTGCTCGGGACCCTGTGCGTGTGCCCGGCGACTGCTATGTCCGCCAGGCACCGGTGATTGCCCGTGAACACAGCAGGACCATGGATCTGTGTGTGTAAACAGTCAAATCCATGTCCTGTCAGGTGTGAGGAGACCGATGGTATGTTCCCAGTACAGAGGAACACCGATCGGTCTCCTCCCCTTGTGAGTCCCCGCCCCCTACAGTTAGAATAACTCCCTAGGAAACATAATTAACCCCTTGATCGCCCCGTAGTGTTAACCCCTTCCCTGACAGTCACATTTACACAGTAATCAATGCATTTTTATAGCACTGATCGCTGTATAAATGTGAATGGTGCCAAAAATGTGTCAAAGTGTCCAATAAGTCTGTCGCAATGTGACAGTCATGAAAAAAATCACAGATCGCCACCATTACTAGTAAGTGCAACAGCGCTGAAAACTAAAAAGTGGTTAAATGTCAGGACCCAGTTATATTATGTATATTAAGAAAATTATCCAGGCCATTTTTAAAGCAATCTATTGAGCTGGCCAGAACCACCTCTGGAGGGTGTTTATTCCACATTTTTAGAGCTCTTACTTTGAAGAAACCTTTCTTGGAGATTAAATCCTTTTTCCTCTAGATGTAAAGAGTGCCCCCTTGTCATTTTTGATAACCTTAAACCTTAAAGTGAATAACTCAACCCCAAGTTCACTATATGGACCACTTATGTATTTATACATGTTGATCATATCCCCCCTTTATCTCCCCTTCTCAAGAGAAAATAGATTCAGTTCCTCTAATATTTCCTCATAGCTGAGCTCCTCCATGCCTCTTATCAGTTTGGTTGCCCTTCTCTGCATTTTCTCCAGTTCCCCAATATCATTTTTAAGAAATGGGGCCCAAAACTGCATATTCCATATTAGGTCTTACTAATGATTTAAACAGGGGCAAAATTATGTCTCTCTCTCTCTGGAGTTTATACCTCTCTTAATACAAGAAAGGACTTTGCTCGCTTTGGCAACCACAGCTTGGCATTGCATGCTATTATTAATCTTATGATCTTCCAAAACCCACAGATACTTCACCTCCACATCCTCCACCATAGATTCCCCCAGTTGTACTCCCTTTAGTATGTATGATGCATGCATAATCTTAACCCCCAAGTGCATAACTTTACATTTATCAACATTAAACCTCATTTGCCACATAGTCTCCCAATTAGACAGAGCATTGAGGTCGACTTGTAAGTTGAAGACATCCTGTAAGGCTGTTATTCCACTGCATAGCTTGATGTCATCTGCAAAGACTGAAATGGTACTTTTAACCGCTTCCATACAGGGCTTTTATACACACATCCATACCAGGCCTATTCTGGCACTTCTCTCCTACATGTACAAATCATAATTTTTTTGCTAGAAAATTACGCAGAACCCCCAAACATTATATATGTTTTTTTAGCAGACACCCTAGGGAATAAAACGACGGTCATTGAAACGTTTTATCTTGCACGGTATTTGCGCAATAATTTTTCAAACGCCTTTTTTTTGGAAAAAAATTGTTTCATGAATTAAAAAAACAACAAAACAGTAAAGTTAGCCCAAATTTTTTTGTAAAATATTAAAGATGATGTTACACCGAGTAAATAGATACCTAACATGTCACGCTTTAAAATTGAGCACACTCATGGAATGGCCCCAAACTTCGGTATTTAAAAATCTCCATAGACAACGCTTTGAAATTTTTTATAGGTTACCAGTTTAGATTTACAGAGGAGATCTAGTGCTAGAATTGTTGCTGGCACTCTAACGCACGTGGTGATACCTCACATATGTGGTTTAAACGGCGTTTACATATGCCGGTGGGACTTGCGTGTGCGTTCGCTTCTGTGTGCGAGCTACTGGGGACAGGGGCGTTAAAAAAATTTTTTTTTTTTTTTTTTACATATTTATTTATTTTTTTACACTTTTTTTTTAATTTTATTTTTTTTATTATCACTTTTATTCCTATTACAAGGAATGTAAACATCCCTTGTAATAGGAATGTGTGTGACAGGTACTCTTTATGGAGATATGCGGGGTCAATAAGACCCCACATCTCTCCTCCAGGCTGGAAAGCATGAAATCGGTGAAAAAAAATTCACCGATCTCATGATCAGTGTTGCTTAGCAGCCGCAATTGCGGCTTTGTTTACTTACGGGGACCCGGGCGTGACGTCATCACATCGCGCCCGGGTCCTCCTACGGTCATAGAGATGACTGGTGACCATCTGGTCACCAGTCATCTCTATGCTTCCTGCCAGCGCCGGACGATTCGTTCTCCGGGCCCCCGATGGCACGGGAGAGCCCGGAGAAGCACCGGATGGCGGCGGGAGGGGGGATGTCCCCTCCCGCCGCCTGTAAGAACGATCTAGCGGCGGAACCGCCGCTATGATCATTCTTACGTTGTGCAGAATTGCCGGCAGAAGAGAAGGATATCTGAATGATGCCTCTAGCTGCAGGCATCATTCAGATATCCCCCCACAAAGCCCAGGACGTCATATGACGTCCACTCGGATCATTAGAGGTCCTTTGTGGACGTCATTTTACAATGGGCTGGTATGGATGTGGTTAATCCCAGATCCTATATCATTTATAAAGATCTTAAAAAGTAAGTGTACCATCACTGAACCTTGGAGTACACCTCTGATAACCTTAGACCATTAGGGATAATAATCATTAACCACTACTCTCGGAATTTGGTCTTTTAACCAGTTTTCTATCCATTTACAAACTGATCTTTTACAAGCCTGTAGACTTTACCTTACACCTTAGCCATGTGTGGGGAACTGTATCGAACGCTTTTTCAAAATCCAAGTATACCACGTCCACAGCTATCCCCCTGTCCAATGTTTTACTTACCTCTTCATAAAAAGAAATCGGGTCTGTTTGAAAACTTCTGTCTTTCATGAATCCACGCTGTATCTTGCTTAAAATATTTTTTTCTAGCAAGAACTCATCTATGTGGTCTTTTAATAAACTATCCAGTATCTTTCCGATTATAGAAGTTAAACTAACAGGTCTATAGTAACTTGGTAAAGACTTGTATCCCTTTTTAAATATGGGCACCACATTGGCCCTATGCCAATCCAGTGGTACCATTCCAGTCATTAACAAGTCCCCAAAATTAAGAACCAATGGCTTTGAAATTAAAGGTGAAAAAAAGAGCGCTACCTAAAATGATATGACGTGAATGATAAAGTAATATTTCAACACATACAGTAATATGTGACTCTGTTATATAATGATGCAACCAATAACTGTGATCATCGGAAGGTGAAACATTAAAAAAAAGGGAACCTAAAAAGGCAAAATTAATAGTACCAAAAAGTCCATCCTTTCAACTAATCATAAATAGATAGAAACAATATGTAATGAATCCAAAGAAGTTCAATCTTATTCCAACACTGTTGTGTTTAAAAATTGTACTCCAAAAGAAACTGTGCTCCATCCAAAGTGAGAAAATCAATTGCGCTCACCAGAAGTATTCAGCCACAAAGTGACCATCAAGCATATATATAGATAAGATGAAATGCTCCCATAAATTGATATATCAGACTTGTTCCAATCAAGCTCCTTATCTCCTTTAGAAGTGTAGGATCAGAAGTGGCCAGCTACAAATTAACCATCAAGTATAGGTATAAACAAGATATAATGCTCCCATCAATTAATATATCAGACTTGCTCCACTCAAACTCCTTGTCTCCTTTAGCAGTTTAGGATCTATAAGAACAGCTCATCCAATGAGCCACAAAGAGGCAGATGATTGTGTAATACCATTTAATAATCAACAAAATTAAAACAATGATGGATTGGACTCACATGCTGACAGTGGTAAATTGGCATTAAGTCAAATGCAGCTCTAGATCGGGGGTGCCTAATCCGCCTGCTCTATTATGAGCTGTATCCGCTATGATGAAAAATGGTGTGTGTTCCACCCAGCTTACGTCTCAAGCCTCTCTTCTTACAACCACTTTAATTCTGGGAAGTAAATTTAACATACAGCAACCCAACAGTTCTTATGGAGAATACAGTCATAAGCACCATCACCATTGCAAACACATTTGGCTTAAAATATTAAGAAAATATTACTTGACACTGACCTGTCTGCTGAGTACTGCAACACCTGTTGTGGTTGCTGAGGAGTTAATTTTTGTAGGTGTAAACAATACTGTGCAATAATTCTAGTTAGGACTCTGTCACCCAGCTTAATATAATGAGCAACATAGCATTAGAGACAGGCCCGATGTTGGAGGCAGGACACGTTTTTTTATTTTTTAATAAAGGATTTGTCAAAAACTGTCTCTTGTGGTTTTTGCTTTTTGACACTTTTTTGGTGAATGGGTAGGGGTATGATGTGCTGCCACCATTGTAACAGAATCGCTTCCCACACTCCCCTTGAGTGCTTCCATCATATACCACATTTGTATTTATGAGCTTAATTTTGATTAGCCTAGAATTTACCTTTTAATATGCCTGTACTTTTATTAAAATACCGCTCTAATGTTCGCTCCATACTGCCTTGTGATCATTCAGCATGACTGTAGGAATTCAACTTTGCATACTGTGCCCATGTATGAGAAATACATTTATCTTAAAAGATACTCCAACCTGTATTTGCCTGCATTGCATTTCAATGCTGCATACGCTGATATAATGTATAAATTTAATCTCATAAATATTCAGTCAATGTGTGTTGATATAAAGCTTTACAAACTCCATTCTTATAGTTTCTTCAGGGATCTAGATTATAGAATAACTCATCCATATGAAAATGTGATTGCTCTGTGTAAAATCTGATCATTCTCTGTACGCAAATCTAGCCTCATGCATATGAAGAGTCCTAGAGTATTTCCCATTTAATATCTCCTCGCTGAAGGCTTCATCAGACCAGGTATACTGTTGTAGCCCTACAGGGGTTAAATTATATTTTTACTATTTCAATTGATCTATCTTGCAGGAATTACGGCTGATAGCTAAAAGGATTGGCTTTATCACATTCAAATACAATCTGAATTGAATAGAATTAAAATTGGGGAGGTTACAGCTGAAGGACAATTTATTATAAGCCAAGAAAATGAAAGTGGAGATATATCAAATAATAACATGGAAGCTCCACTCACACACTGAGATTCCCTGTAGCGAAAAATGAATGTAGTTAGGAATACTGACACAACAGGAGAATGAGCTTCTTGTTATTAGAGCTCTGGCTATGCATATATGCTTTATTTGCAAATTACTCTGTTTTAGGGAATTTCTATTTCATTTACTTTTTAGTAGGATTTAAAAGGAGGTAGGGACCCAACTGTGCCCTTTTGTCTACTGTATATCTGTGAAAACCAAGTTTTAAAGTTTGCAGGGACAGAGAAACTTGCAACCAATCAGATCATTAGAAAGCTCTCTGCGGCACCATCTGTTACTGGGAGATGAGTTTTCTAATAGCATAGTGTGTTTTACTTGTAAACGGAATATCGGTGCCTGTGGAGCATGTTGTAAGAATGGCGAATAGCTTTAAAGAATAAAGTTGTGTGCTAGTGAAATGTTCTAATTTTTTTATTAACGTGGTTTTAAACCCTCTCCTGTACCCAGTGGAGTGAACAGCTTTAGATGATACACATAGATTAAACAAAGTCTTCTACATACATTTTACTTGTATGTCTGCTGTTTTAGCCTTTCTACATTCTTAGGAATGTGCAGATTGTGTTAATAATCTTGTTTCCTCTTGACTCCAGTGGGTGTGGAGTCTGGGCTCACACTGTATGTGAGCTGATTGAATGAAAGGGACACCCCCCCCCCTCCACATAGGCAGAAGAAGGAAGGAACATGCAGAGCTGTATTCTGAATAGACAAGCCTTCTGCTAATCTACCTCTAAACTCCCTCCTGACACAAATTTTCAGCTGCTGTTATCTCATGTGTTGGAGAACTTGTCAGAAGTGACTCTGCTGATAACAGAGTAGCAGAAAGAAACAACACTTAGAGCTTAGGAAAGGGGGGCTTGGCCAGATGTCAGCGTGAGTGGACGTGTGAGAGCTCTTGCTCCATAGTATCCTGTTAGCCATGTGCAGGAGGGGAGAGACAAGGAAATAGGTAACGGATGGGGATTGAGTCAGCCCCGCTCAACAGCTCCTGGCACAGACATAGTGATGGAGGCAGAAAGGAAAAAAGGGGCAGTGGGGAGAGAGCCAGTCCGGCTCTAACAGCGGAGACACCTCGAAGTGGAGAAAGTGACGGAGGGGAGGGATGGCGAGAGAACTTGTGAGACCGTGTGGAGCCAGGGATGTGCAGAAAGCCATGGAACAGACAGGCTGTGTGCATGATGCGGAAAAAGGGAGAAGAGCTGGCTCAGCATGAAGGTGCCAGCGCACAGACAGGGAACCAGGTGGTGGCGGCTAAGTTGGATAAATTTTCCCATACCCCAACTCAATTACCAGCAAAGTGGGGCCAGCAGCTGCAAGCCAAAAGCCAGCCTGGGGTTTCATCTGAAAGAAGGAGTCAAGGACAAAGCGCAAAAGCACCAGGGACAGAGCATATAAACAACAAGACAAGTCCCGAACCTGAGCTATCCCCTAAAGATGGAGCCTCAACAGAGGGAGAACCATTGCTGAAAGTATTTCTGAAAGCAGTCAACTCCTGTAAGTCATAATTATGTCTGATCAATTGAAGGGTATTAAGGAGGAGTTTTCCTTTGTAAGACATGATCTAAAAAAATTACAGGAGCGGATAACAGCTTTAGAGGGGAGGATTAGCTCTGTTGAATATGATCTGAACCCAATCAAGCAGGAGATTAAAATCATAAGAGAGTACGTGAATATATACAGTATGTGACTAGAATGGATTATATGGAAAATAGATTGTGGAGGAACAATGTAAGGGTGTAGGTCTCCCTGAGAGAAGCGAGGGTTCTAACCCTATAGTGTTCCTGGAGAAATGGCTTAAAGAGATTTTTGGAAAGGACACTTTCTCACCACTCTTTGCAATCTAAAGGGCACATAGAGTACCCTCCAGAGCATCGCCACCAGGGGGTCAGCCCAGGGCACTTCTTCTTAAAATGTTTAATTACAAGGACAAAGTCACTATACTCCAAAAGGCTAGAGAAATGGGGAACATTCTTTATAATGGAGTAAGGATCTCCTAATGTACCCAGATTTCTCACCAGAGCTGCAGAAACAGAGGGCCAAGTTTATAGAAATAAAGCGCAGACTGCACCAACTTAAAGTTACATATGCCCTGTTATACCCTGCAAGACTACGGATAACAGCGCTGGGTGAGACTCAGTTCTTTGATACCCGCCTTGGGTGGTAGTGTTGTTGGAGGACAACAAGGCAAGACTGTAGGCAATTGAGAGTCAAAACTGAGTATGATAATGGTCTATAGACTGCATAGAGGACTAATTAAAGTTTAGTTTTCACATATATCACATAATGAAGTGGGGGTGTGGAATTGCACGTAAGAAATGTGGAACAAGGAGTGTGGTGTTCCCTTACCTTAAAAAAATGTGGACACTTTTTTTTGTTTTGTTTTTTGCTTGTGTGTGCCAAAGAGAATACATACGTCACTTGGGACACATGGAATGGTAATTTTTAAAAGACCCCAGAGCAAGCCTAGAGAGGTTTAGTGTTGGAATGGATCGGGGGATATGTGGGGTGTATGTTTTTGGGGGAATGAATAATTGTTTGTTTGTGGCATTTATAGACAAAGAAACATCACAGGGAGGAGTTCAAGATTTTACACAAATGTTATATTATGTGCTTTTCTTAAATGTTTGTGGTATTTGCATAATAATCAGTTTTCTTTACAGAGAAAATGAAACACAAAAAGGAGGGGGGAAAGAAGGGTGGAAAAAGCTTATTTTTTTTGCTTGAGAATCTTCTGCACATTTAGGTAGGTTTAAGTATAAGGGAAATGTGAAAATGAGAAGCATTAACAGGACTTAATCATGCCTCCATCCCTATAGGGTTAAAACGATTGAGGGTTATGTGTCCCTTTGGTTTAGTCTTGCATGGGCAGTGCATGCGGTTATCACAACCACAGCTCCCGGAAAAGATGCCCCCTTTCCTAAAAAGGGGGTCTCCAGCCTGTTGCCTTGCACCCTCTATACACAGTGATTTGTAAATATAAAGGGGCAGATCCACAGAGCGAGTACGTCGGCGTATCTACTGATACGCCGGCGTACTTTCAAATTACCCGCGTCGTATCTTTTGTTTTTTTTTCTCAAACCAAGATACGACGGCATCTGGGTTAGATCCGACAGGTGTACGTCCTTGTACGCTCCTCGGATCTAAGATGCAATACTTCGGCGTCCGCTGGGTGGCGTTCACGTCGTTTTCCACGTCGGGTATGCAAATTAGCTTTTTCCGACGATCCACGAACGTACGAGCGGCCGGCGCATTTTTTTACGGCGTCTCTAGTCGGCTTTTTACGGCGTATAGTTAAAGCTGCTATTTCGTCGCGTATAGTTAGACCTGCCATGTTAAGTATGGCCGTCGTTCCCGCGTTTATTTTGAATTTTTTATTTTTTTTTGCTTAAGTCGTCCGTGAATCGGGATAGACGTAAATCACGTCTAAGTTAAAAAAAATTACGTCGTTGCCACATCATTTAGCGCAATGCATGGCGGGAAATTTAGAAACGGAGCATGCGCAGTTCATTCGGCGCGGGGACGCGCTTCATTTAAATGAAACACGCCTCCTAATCGCCGATTTGAATTCCGCCGCCAGAGATAGACTACGCCGCCGTAACTTACGGCGCAAATTCTTTGGGGATTTGAACCGGCCAAAAGTAAGTTACAGCGGCGTAGCGTATCTCACATATGCTGCGCCCATCTATTTCTATGTGGATCTGCCCCATTATTTTTAGGGGATACAGTGTATGTTTTTCCCCTTCCCCTTTTGGTCTGTTTCATTGGGACAGCTCTCTAGGTATTCCTAATATCTCCTATCTCCCCTTTATTACAGATACACACATGTTTGCTCCTGAAGAATGGATATTAACCACTTGCTTACTGGGCACATAAACCCCCTTCGTGCCCAGGCAAAATTTCAGCTTCCGGCACTGCGTCGCTTTAACTAACATTTGCGCGGTCGTGCGACGTGGCTCCCAAACAAAATTGACGTCCTTTTTTCCCCCACAAATAGAGCTTTATTTTGGTAGTATTTGATCACCTCTGCGGTTTTTATTTTTTGCGCTATAAACAAAAAAAGAGCGACAATTTAAAAAAAAATATATATATATTTTTTTACTTGTTGCTATAATAAATATCCCATTTTTAAAAAAAAAAAAAATTTTTTTTCTCTGTTTAGGCCGATACGTATTTTTCCATGTATTTTTGTAAAAAAAAAAAAACAAATCGCAATAAGCGACTGGTTTGCGCAAAAAGTTATAGCGCCAACAAAATGGGGGATAGATTAATGATTTTTTTTGTTTTTTTTTACTTGTAATGGCGGCGATTTGCGATTTTTTTGTCAGGGCTGCGATATTGCGGCAGACATATCGGACACTTTTGACACAATTTTGGGACCATTCACATTTATACAGCGATCAGTGCTATAAAAATGCACTAATTACTGTATAAATGTGACTGGCAGTGAAGGAGTTAACACTAGGGGGTGAGGAAGGGGTTAAATGTATTCCCTCATTGTGTTCTTACTGTGTGGGGGGAGGGGACTGACTGGGGGAGGTGACCGATGCTGTGTCCCTATGTAAAGGGACACAGATCGGTGTCTCCTCTCTCCCTGACAGCACGTGGAGCTCTGTGTTTACACACAGAGCTCCACGTCTCTGCTGTGTAACCGACGATCGCGTGTGTGTGGCGGACATCGCGGCCGCCAGGCACTCGCATCGGCTCCCGAACGATGCGCCGGGCACGTTGTTTCCCCGCTGCGCGCCCCCAGTGGCGCGCACAGGGAACAACAACAACAGGACGTCCACCCGGCACTTGAGAGCCGCGATGTGGACGTCTTTCGACCATAGCGCAGATCTCAAGTGGTTAACTTCATGAAACGCGTCAAGCTTCTGTATTTGCCATGTTTAAATAGATCATGTTTTTTAAATTTTTTACAATGTACTTTGTACCAATGAATATATGAACTGTTTATGTATCTCAGTATCTACTCCAAATTACGGGAAGCCAATAGGTGTACACCCATGACCCTTCCCTATGGATATGTATTATTCATGCTGTTTATGTATGGATACAGATTTATACTGTGACATTAATCAAGTTTTTGTATTATTTCTATTTGGTATGCATTAAATTCCCATTATCAATCATTTTTATTGACTGCGTGGCTCATTCAAAGTTCCATCCTGCTAGCTCTCGTTATTGCCCTATAGGGATGGAGGCATGATTAAGTTCCTGCCTTATTTAACTGCTTGCCGACCAGCCGCCGCAGTTTTACAGCGGCAGGTCGGCTCTGCTAAGCGAGATCACGTCAATCTATGTCATCTCGCCGAGCAGCCAATAGGGGCCCCCCGCTCGGGCGCAATCACTGCCGGGCACCCGCGATCGCTCGTTACAGAGCGAGAACCGGGAGCTGTGTGTGTAAACACACAGCTCCCGGTCCTGTCAGGGGGATAAATGCCTGATTGTCTGTTCATACAATGTATGAACAGCGATCAGTCATTTCCCCAAGTCAGTCCACCCCCCCTTCAGTTAGAACACACCCAGGGAACATACTTAACCCTTTCCTCGCTCCCTAGTGTTAACCCCTTCCCTGCCAGTGGCATTTTTATAGTAATCAATGCATTTTTTTAGCACCGATCTCTATAAAAATGCCAATGGTCCCAAAAATGTGTCAAAAGTGTCCGAAGTGTCCGCCATAATGTCACAGTACCAATGAAAATCGCTGATCACCGACATTACTAGTAAAAAAAAATATTAATAAAAATGCCATAAAATTATCCCCTATAAACGCCTATTGCGATATTTTTTTTTACGAAAAATATGTAGAAGAATATGTATCGGCCTAAGCTGAGAATTTTTTTTTATATATATATATATATATATTTTGGGGGATATTTATTACAGCAAAAAGTAAAAAGTATTAATTTTTTTCAAAATTGTCGCTCTATTTTTGTTTATAGCGCAAAAACGAAAAACTGCAGAGGTGATCAAATACCACCAAAAGAAAGCTCTATTTGTGGGGAAAAAAGGACGCCAATTTTGTTTGGGAGCCACATCACATGACTGCGCAATTGTCAGTTAAAACTACGCAGTGTCGAATCGCAAAAAGTGGCCTGGTCTTTGACCAGCAATATGGTCCGGGGCTGAAGTGGTTAAAGTCCCGTTAATGCTTCTCATTTTCACACAACAGGGATGGAGCCATGCAGTCAAATATTTACATTCTATTCCTCATCAGATGTTCGCTACAATGTATTGTAGCTGACCCTAGTATATATTTATATTACTGCTTGTTTTATGCAAGTGTTTAGACAATTACATTGGTTAGTTTCCAACTACCACCTAGATCTATGTTTGTCCCATGCATTGTGGTGTTAGTGCTTAAGGGTCCTTTCACACGAGCGGACCGTTCGTCCGTTCATTACAAGTCCGTTAACGGACTTGTAATGAATCCCTATGGGATCGCGTCCGTTAGCGGATGGAGCATCCGCTAGCGTCTGCGTCCGTCGGGATCCGCTTTTCCGAACGGAAGAAACCCTATTTTTCTTCCGTTCGGCGGAACGGATCGGATGCAGACGGACAGACGGTCCGTCTGCATCCGATCCCCCATAGGGGACAGGGAGCAGAGACAGGGCGGTCCCTGCACTGTGTGCGGGGACCGCCCTATCCGCCGACAGCTCAGCAGGGATCCCCGCTGAGCTTTGGCGGACACACGGAGCGGACCCAGAAACGGTCCGCTCCATGTGAAAGAGCCCTTACTGTCTGGATCTGTGAGCAATCACTCACACTTTTCTGGGAGCTGCGATGCACTCTGCAGAGTTTTCCCCCTCCCCCTCTAGGGCGGGGGGATGCCGCCGCACTGCGCATCGACGTCACGCTTGTTGCGGTTGGCGTGTGTGTCGCTCCTACTAGCGTTGCCACGCCGGCTGCATCCTCCACCTGTGATGTGTAAGGGGGGTTTGCATAAAGCGCCGGGCAGCGTGACCGCTCGGCAGTTGGTGCATTTCCTCCCTTCCCACACGATCAGCGTGACATTTGTGGGTTTGTGCCGTGTGCGCCCGTGTGGGTGTCATCTGGGGCTGCAGGTCTGCCCGACAGGCATCTCCATACTACCATCCTTACCACCATTTCCCAGGCTTTGGCAGCAGGTAATTCCATCTCTCCTAGCATTGATTGACTTGGGCCCCTATTTTACAATCTTTAACAGTTTGGAAACTGATTCATTTTATTTTTATTCCTTATCCATATGTATGGCTACAGATTTATACTGTGACATTAATCACATTTTTGTATTATTCCTATTTGGTATGCATTAAATGCCCATTATCAATCATTTTTATTGACTGCGTGGCTCATTCAAAGTCCCACCCTGCTAGCTCTTGTTTATAAGGAAAATGGTTTATTTGAATCACTTTTTAATGCAGTCTAAAACACTTAGAGCCCTTTCACACTGACAACGACCAGGCGCTAAAAACCCGAATAAAGGGTTAAAAGCACCCACTTTGCAGGCGCTTTGGCGCATTGATTTCAATGGGCAGGGGTGCTTTAGGAGTGGAATATAAACCGCTCATAAAGCGCTGCAAAGAAGCTGCCTGCAGGACTTTTTTTTGATGCCCTGCCAGTGCAGTGCCCCACTGGTTTTGCAGATAAGGCTTTTTTCAGGTGCTTTTCGGAATCTGGAAGCCCACTTTAACAAGGGGACATCCAGATCCTGACCCCCCTATGTGAATTGGTAACGGGGTACATTGTACCCCTACCATTTCATAAGAAAAAGTGTTGAAATGTTAAAAACCACAGGAGACAGCTTAAGACAGCTTGGGACATGTCCTTTGTTAAAAAAAAAAAAAAAGATTCCAACGATGTAATCCAGTCTCGAGCTATACGGAGAGAAAAAGAAAAACCTGCCACTACGAATGATACCGCCTCCATAAGAGGTGCCCAGCCGAATGACGCTCTGTAGGGTGACCCCGCCCCCTCTGGGGCAACGCGGGTTTCCCGTAATGCATCAGAGGGGGCGAGGTCACCCGTACACATCACTGGGAAACCCTGGCCTTTATCCTTGCGTCAGAGGTGGCGGGGTCACCCGCGCACATGATGGGTGGCCCCGCCCTCAGCTTTAAAAGAGCTGTCACGGCAGGAGAGCGTTATTCGGCCGGGCCCCTCATATGGAGGTGGTATGGTTCATAGCGGTGAGTTCACCGTTCCTAATGCACTCCAAAGAAGCTGCTGGCAGGACTTTTTCTGACGCCCTGACAGCGCACCACTCCAGTGTGAAAGCCCTCAGGCTTTCACACTGGAGTGTGAGGAGCAGCTGTTTAAGGGCGGATAGCAGGCACTATTTTTAACGCTATAGTGCCTGCAAAACGCCATCAGTGTGAAAGGGGTCTTAAAATTTCTCCAATAGACTTTTGAAGGGTGTTGCGTGGCTTTTCAAATTTGCCACGAACACCCCAAATTGTTCGCTGTTCGACGAACGGGAGAACAGCCAATGTTCGAGTCAAACTCATGTTCGACTCGAACATAAAGCTCATCCCTACACAGTAGGTATCGAAGATAAAGAGACGGACCAAAGAAAGGGAAGAGGCTATCAGGGAGGAAGAGGTAAAGACAGAAAAACAATATGTAGAGGACCTGACACCTGATAAGCTAAGGGACCGGTAAAACAACTGTGCTAAAATAAGCAGAGAATAAATAAAAACAGAGCTTATTTGGGGAGGGGAACGTGTGGGGTGTATGTTGGCTCTTTTAATTAAAACAAACTTTCTGCAATTAGGACATCAAAGGGCAGGATTTCTTCATATACACCAGAGATTACAGATACATTTAAAGCAGGGGTAGGCAACCTCGGCCCTCCAGCTGTTTTGAAACTATAAGTCCCATGACACATTGCAAGACCCTAACAATCACAGGCATGACTCCAAGAGGCAGAAACATGGTAGGATTTGTAGTTTCACCACAGATGGAGGGCTGAGGTTGCCTACCCCTGATTTAAAAGCTATTATGAAGAATTGTATAGTTCACAACAGGAAGAAGTTGAAGGTGAGATGGGGGCCTTTTTTGAGGCATTGGAGGTCCCGAACCTTTTAAATGCCCCTCTAACCCAGGCAGTAGCAGTCAAGGCAATCCAAAAATCGCCTGGGCCGGACAGCCTGCCAGTGAAAATCTATAAACAATATGGTGGGGGTTTCTGCTTCTGGAACTATTAAAGGTATTAAACTGGGCAGCTGTGTATAAAATATTTCCCTCCTCTATGATGGAAGCTACTATAGTCTTTCTTCCCAAAGAGGGGAAGGATCCACTTGAGGCATCCTCATATAGGCATATATCCCTACTGTGTACGGATGTAAAAATTTTGGCAAAAGTGTTGGAAGCTAGATTGAATAAAATCATCCAGAAACGTATACATCCAGACCAATCTTGGTTTATACCAGATAAGTTTACTAGTATGAACATCAGGCGGGTATATCTAAACCTACAAACCCCAACAGATAATGAGGGATCAAGGGCCATTCTGTCACTTGATGCTGTTAAGTATTTTTTTGATAGCCTGGAATGGCACTATCTCTGGCGGGTTCTTACAGAGTTCCAGTTTGGCCCTTCTTTTATTAACTGGATAAAAACACTCTATGAGGTGCCGCATGCGAAAGTTATGCCCTGTACACACGATCGGTTCGTCTGATGAAAATGGACCGATGGATCGTTTTCATTGGACGAACCGATCGTGTGTGGGCCCCATCAGTGAAAAAAAATAGAACCTGTTTTAAAATTTTTGTATGGTTAAAAAACGATCATCTGTGGGGAAATCCATCGGTCAAAAAGCCATGCATGCTCAGAATCAAGTTGACGCATGCTCGGAAGCATTGAATTTAATTTTTCCCTGCACGTCGTTGTGTTTTACGTCACCGCGTTGGATGCGATCGGATTTTTAATCAATGGTGTGTAGGCAAGACTGATGAAAGTCAGCTTCATCGGATATCTGATGAAAAAATCCATCGGTTTGTTTTCAACAATCAGACAAACCGATCGTGTGTACAGGGCATAAGAGTAAATAATGAATACTCAGAGAAGTTCTAACTAATGAGGGAAAACGAGACAGGGGTGCCCTTTATCCTCCCTGCTCTTCACTTTGGTGATGAAGCCTTTGGCGACGGCTATCAGATCATCCCCAGATATGCAGGGTTTTTGAAGGGTCATGGGAGAAGAAAGGATTGCATTATACGCAGATGATGTATTTGATGATGTATGCTATTTCTGGGGGACAATCAGCGCTTTTTCCTATAGACCCTCTCAGTAACCCTTTACCAAACCCCCCAATTAGAAGTAGTAGATAAAATAAAATAGTTAGAAATATACATTACAAGAGACCCAAAACAATATATCAATAAAAATATAATCCTTCTTTTAGTTAATTTTAATCAGAAAAGTAAGATCTTCATCTCATAACACAGTAGTGAAGGCAATGGAGGCAGAGGGCCAGATCCATGTAGCGGATCGTAATTTTAGTCCGGCGTAGCGTATAGTATTAACGCTACGCCGCCGCAACTTTGAGAGGCAAGTGCTGTATTCACAAAGCACTTGCCTCTAAAGTTACGGCGGCGTATCATTAACCTGCCGGCGTAAGGGCGGGGAATTCAAATGTTAAAGATGTGGGCGTGTTTTATGTTCATTTTACTTGACCCGATGTAAATGACAATTTTTTTGAACGGCGCATGCTCCGTCCGTGGGGGTATCCCAGTGCGCATGCTCCAAATTAACCCGCAACAAGCCAATGCTTACGACGTGAAAGTCATTCTACGCAAAGCCCTATTCGCCAACGACTTACGCAAACGGCGTAAAAATTTCAAAATTTGACGTGGGAACGACGTCCATACTTAACATAGCATATGCCTCATATAGCAGGGGTAACTATACGCCGATAAAAGCCTTACGGAAACGACTTAAAAAAATGCGCCGGCCGGACGTACATTCGTATCTAGCTAATTTCATACTCGACAAGGACCTAGCGGCCAGCGTGAATATGCACCTTAGATCCGACGGCGTACTAAGACGTACGCCAGTCGGATCTAGTCCAGCTTCAGGCGTATCTTGTTTTGTGGATACAAAACAAAGATACGCCGGAGCAAACTAGAAGTTATGCGGCGTATCAATAGATACGCCAGCATAACTTCTTTGTGGATCTGGCCCCTATTATTTTTCTTTTAGGAGTCCAACACTGGTATTGATGGTCAAAGTATGGGAAACAGCTAAGAACCTAATGGGATATTATGGATTTACAGAATACTCTCCCCTTTGGAATAACAAAAAACTACATGAAGTACAGACATTGGGGGAAATTTAAACAAAAAACTGCAGCATTATGGGAAAGGGGCATTAGGCCCTTTTCCCATATGTGTGAAGATCGGATGTTAAAATCATTCCGGGAGCTTAGGGAAGAATATGGTATCCGGAATTGGTCTTTTTATAAATATATGCAGATTAGACACGCTTTGGGGGCACAGTTTTAAATGCAAACATTATAATGGAGTAAGGTACCTCTCTTCTTTAATGTAAAATAATGATTAATTTCTGGGATATATTCACAATTATGTAAGAAGGCAATAGCGGGATTGAAGAGCTCCCAATTAGGAAGAGGTGGAAGGAAGATATAGGGGCTATAACAGAGGAAGAATAGAGGCAAATATTGGAACTGGGCCCATTGGTGTCGATGTCCCCTTCTCAGATATTGTCACATTTATTTTGTTGCATAGAGTGTATTATACTGAACAGAGATTGTTTCTATTCAGACGAAGACCAGATGCTAAATGCATCCTAGATGCTGGGCTGCAGGAGGAGATCTCATACATATGGTCTGGAGACACGCCCAAAGTTATATTGGTACTGGGAAGACGTTCTGGGCACCATAAACTCAGTCTTTGGAATGTCCCTAGTAGGGATGAGCTTCGAGTCAAACTAATGTTCGACTCGAACATTGCCTGTTCGCGGAACAGCGAACAATTTGGGGTGTACGCGGCAAATTCGAAAAGCCGCAGAACACCCTGGAAAAGTCTATGGGAGAAATCTAAAGTGCTAATTTTAAAGGCTTATTTGCAAGTTATTGTCATAAAAAGTGTTTGGGGACCTGCACCAGGGAACATGTATCAATGCAAAAAAAAATGTAAAAGGTAAAAGGACCATAAAAAGGGAAAGGTAAAGTGAAACAGAAGGGGATTTTTTGGTTGTAAAGCCCATTCATGAAATTTGACCTAAGCATATGTATCTGCAGTGTTTACTTATTTCTCTCCTAAGCTCATTTTTTTTTATTCAGTATTCTTTATTGATTTTTTTTTATTTACATACAAACCATAAAATAACATTTA
This sequence comes from Rana temporaria, assembly GCF_905171775.1. Classification (NCBI taxonomy): domain Eukaryota; kingdom Metazoa; phylum Chordata; class Amphibia; order Anura; family Ranidae; genus Rana; species Rana temporaria. The sequence continues at coordinate 475,994,440 of NC_053490.1, forward strand.
GGGCCCTTTCACACGTACGGACCGTATGTCCGCATTTTCATCCGTCCGTTTGCGGATGAAAACGGGACATACATGGGCCCCTATTTGATTACGGGTGTCCCCGGATGTTCATCCGCTGACACCCGTAATTTGTCCGCCTCCGCAAAGATCCGCATTTGCAGATGAAAGAAATCCTATTTTTCTTCCGTCTGCCGGATCGGATGAACACGGACATACGGTCCGTGTTCGTCCGATCCCCCATAGGGGAGAGCGGAGGAAACACAGGGCGGTCTGCAGGGACCGCCCTGTCAGCTGCCAGCTCAGCTGGGATTTTACGGAGGATCCCCGCTGAGCTTTGAGGACACACGGAGCGGATCATTACTCATCCGCTCCGTGTGAAAGGGCCCTTACCCTTTCAACCCTTCCCCACCCCTTAAGGAAAATACTGCTGGCATAACTTTCAATTTATAAAAAAAATGAAAAATTATTTTAAATATCGTACCTGCTGGGTGTCTATAGTATGCCTGTGAAGTGGCACATGTTTATAGCTGTCCCTGCAAAAAATTAGATTACTATAAGAAAAAAGTAATTTAAAACTGCTTGCGGCTTTAATGTAATGTCTGGTGCCTGCAATATGGATGAAAATCATTGAGAAAAATAGCACAGACACAGACAGTACACACACCACATAGTTTTAGGTGCACACTGCAGAGGACATGGGCAGTACACACCACGTAGCTTTAGGTGCACTCTGCAGAGGACACGGGCAGTACACACACCACGTAGCTTTAGGTGCACACTGCAGAGGACACGGGCAGTACACACACCACGTAGCTTTAGGTGCACACTGCAGAGGACACGGGCAGTACACACCACGTAGCTTTAGGTGCACACTGCAGAGGACACGGGCAGTACACACACCACGTAGCTTTAGGTGCACACTGCAGAGGACACAGGCAGTACACACACCACGTAGCTTTAGGTGCACACTGCAGAGGACACGGGCAGTACACACACCACATAGCTTTAGGTGCACACTGCAGAGCGGGCAGTACACACACCATGTAGCTTTAGGTGCACATTGCAGAGGACACGGGCAGTATACACACAACGTAGCTTTAGGTGCACACTGCAGAGGACACAGGCACTACACACCACGTAGCTTTAGGTACACACTGCAGAGGACACATGCAGTACACACCACGTAGCTTTAGGTGCACACTGCAGAGGACACCGGCAGTACACCATGTGAGAATACAGCAGCTAGCACAATCACCTGCCTGCCAGTAAATTAGGAAGTGCAGATCAAGCTAAACTATACAGTGTATAAATATATATACAACACCTGGGATGCATATATATCCTCTACACACTGTAACTTTAACTGACTAGCCTGCCTGCCTGTCTGCTCTATCTACCTACTAAAAATGACACTCTTTCTCTCTCTCTGTCTTCTTTCTCTTAACCACCGCAACACACTACACAAGGCCGACCTGCGGGTGCGACTACAGAAGATGACCAGACTGCAGATGCGACTACATGGCCGCCATACCATAGATACATAGGAACAAGGAAATTTGCGCTAACCAGAAATTGGGATAAATGAATAAATAAAAAATGGGTGTGTTAGAACCGAAGGGTGTGTTTATGTGCATATACACATAAATAACATAGAAAAAGGAAAAAAGGAAAAAAAGGAAAAGGAAGGAGGAGGAGGAAGGAGGAGGAGGAGGAGGAGGAAGGAGATACGCCACTGGGTGCAGGTATACTTTAACCTAAAGCAAAAGCTTCACTCAGGCCAGTCCAACAACTAAAATGTAGGGGTCATTTATTTGGTGAAATTGGCAGTACAATTGACATACTTTGAAAGTCAAAAATATAGAGATTGGAATAAGTACTGTGATAAGTACTTGTAACTGTGTGTGCTTGCCTCAATCCAAAGCACCAAGTATGTGTTTCTGCCTTCTCCATCCCAGGAGATATGCCTACCCCCCTGCACACAGCAGGTGATTATCATGTTTACATATGCGACTGTCGCGGTGAGGGTGGACGTCAATTTCCTCAACTCAAGTCTCAGATTACACTCAGTTTTGTGCTGTGTGCTGTGCAGTGTGTGATATCAGATCCCTGTCACCTGACTTCTGGCAGATGAGAAATACTATAGACATTGATGTGTGAACTTCAAACAGGTGTAGAGAAGAGAGGGCTACAGATAAACAGGTACAATGTAGAAGGATTTAATTCATCACTGTGTATCACCTGAGGCCAGTCACCTGGGTATATGTGAGGGTTTACAACCACTTTAAACAGCAGGGGTCTGTAAGGTGGTGATATGGAAAATCAGCCACAATAGGAATTTTAATAACAAAAGCACTGGATGTACTGTGCTGAGAAAGCTCATACCTACAAGCTCTTACAGAGATCTAAAATACAGACACAATCTGTGATCTGTCTGCTGGTGACAACTAAACATCACATCATCAGTATTGTTCCTGCCTTGTACTGTTTTGTCGAAACCTTCCTTGGGGACAAAAAACAATTAAGCTTCCTTAATTTCGTACACCAATTTATCATCCGCTTATCAACATCAGTTAGGGAGCCGGTTGTTCTGAACACAATCTTGCCTCATCTCTTGGCAATTTTTGGGCGTTGCAGTCATTTTACACTTCATTGCCGTAATTACGTGACCTTGTCCAAGCTAGATTATATGTAGCCTCCAGAGCATAATCTTATTCCGCTGCGTGAGAGATGTTAGTTGCGTCTTACCATTAATTATGTTGGAACAGCTGGTGACTGGTTACTTTTTATGTACGACTATCCTATTCCATGATCTCTGTCTTTGTCATTACTTCCAGTGATGCAGGAGGTCAAAGCCATTCATAAAGGAAATGAAGCCAGCAGTTAATCATAACAAAGTCTAATTGTACAGTATTATTATTTTGAATAATTATGTTTTCACTGCACATTAGAAGTCATTATCGCAGCTATAAAATATGTAGATGCCACTGACAACAACAATATAATCAAATCTCTGATGCCTTGTATAATGCAGCACATTAACACTTCTCTATGTCTGCTGCTGCTATTGATTGTCATATGCATTTAAGGTAAAGTATTTGCTAAAAACAGATTTTCTAGGCCCTGATATCTGGTGGAATAGCCCCAAATGTCCTGCTTGGTGCTCCAATTCTTGAGTGGCTAGCAGAGCAGTACGATAATGCTGAGGCCTCGTACACACGACCGTTTTCCTCAATAGAATCCATCAAGAAACTTAGGGGGAGAGCTTTTTTGCCGAGGAAAACGGTCGTGTGTACGTTTTTCATCAAGTAAACTGTCGAGGAACTCAACGAGGAAAAAAGAGAACAAGTTCTCTTTTTCCTCGACGGGAGTCTCAATTTCCTCGTCATGTTCCTCGTCGGGATGAGAAACGCAAGCGTGTGTATGCTAAGAAACCCACGCATGCTCAGAATAAAGTATGAGACGGGAGCGCACCTTCGGTAAAAGTAGCGTTTGTAATGGAGATAACACATTATTCACGCTGTAACAGACTGAAAAGTGTGAATCGTCTCTCACCAAACTTTTACTTAACACGCAGTAACATGAGATTAGCAAAAACAGCCCCAAGGGTTGTGCCAGTGAAATTGAACTTCCCCTGCCATTGTATGTGTTGTACGTCACCGCGTTTGAGAACGAGGAGATTTTGTCTTGACCGTGTGTACGCAAAGCAAGCTTGTCCAGTTCCTCGACAAGCCTAACAAGGAACTCATCGAGGAAAACGATGTGTCTTTTCCGACGAGTTCCTCGGTCGTGTGTACGAGGCCTAACTGTAGGCAGGTAAAAAGACACAGAATAATGCAGCTCTGTAATCATGAAAATATCATTAAAGCAGTAACAAACCATGGTCTTAAAAAAAAACCTGCAAGGAAATGGCATAATGTGCTAGCACACATCGCGTACTAGCAAACTATGAAATGCTTACCGTAGAACAACGCTGACAGGGCTTCCATCTTCACGCGGTCTTCCTTGCAGATTTGCGTGCTCCGGCCGTTTGACTGGACAAACCACGACTATGTCACTCCCATGCATGCGTGCAGGAGTCAAGGCTGTGGCACAAAGCTCTGAAGGGAAGACACAGGTATGCCATCCCTTCAGAGTGCATGCGTCTGTGACGTCACAGGATGCATGTTGTGTGAATATCTAAATAGTGCAAGCTTAGGAGATATTTACTGTACCTACAGGTAAGCCTTATTATAAACTTACCTGTAGGTACAAGTTCTGGTGTATACTGTAAGGGTTGACCACAATGAGGCCACCCAAAAAGCCTCTAAAAGATATAAGGAAATGGACATACAAGGAAAAGTAGACCCGAATGTGTTCTAGTGCCAGCCTATTGCAGTCCCCTTGCAGTCCCAAGAGCTGTAGTCTGAGAGGAAGAAGTGGTGCAAGCAGTCAATCAGTTAATGAGTTGACAAGCGGCATACTAATAGGAGGTGAAAGCAGAATGACAGAGAGATGATCTCATCACAGTGCTGCTTCTCTTTTCACTGTCTAGTCCCAGTTCTAGCCAGTCTGGTGATGCAACGTGTCCTTCTTTTCCAGTGATGGCAAGGGGCAGACTTTTCTTCTGCATTGAGCAGTACTCACATAATTGCGTGTGAACGCTGCTAAGTCATGAAGTACTGTAAGCCTAGTCTGCATGATGACTCAGCCACAAGGGGCATTTATATGAAAAACTGGGCTGATAAAGAATGGTTAGAATGATAGGGCTCCTAGCACTAAGCAGGGGCACCATGGGACAGTGTAAAGGGAACTCTGCTGCCTTTGTCTTCCCTCCTTCCCTATTTCCTCTATTGGCAAGTTTCTATTAGCAACCGCACTGAAGACAGTGAAATTAATAAAACTAAAACGCTACCATATGCTCAATAATTAGTCATGAATTAGTCTGTACATAAAAAAGTGAAAGATGCAATAAAGAATGCAATAAAAATAAGTTGCATCAAATTAAATTATAAGTTCTTGAAAGATTCCAATAAATGTAATGAAACAAATTGTGCACCACTCATAAACTCCTTCTTATAGTGCTCTGTCAACCATGTGTGTGAAATGTACACTCACCAACCATTAGTATAAAACCAGCCTTTGGAAATTATCAGCTCGTGCTTCTCCAACCGCAAACTGGAACTGGAAGATCTTGTGATAGTATAAAGGGTTCACCAACCCTGGCACTTCAGATACCTCTCTCTCATATGATATTAGAAAAAATACCCAAAGCGAGTGATAAAGAGTATCATAGTGTAATAGTTTAATGCAAATTCTTCAGTACATAAAAAGGCACAAATTCGCACCTTCATTTTATGGTGCTATAGTCAGCACCAACATAAACAGCCTGCAGTGTATTCCCAGCCATTCGCTCTGAGCCGGTGTGCGTTATAATGGCCGGAAACTGAGCCTGGGGACAAACCGGAAGTGACCAAACAGCACTGAAGAACTGCACAGTAACAGTGCTCCTATTGTGGACTTTTGGTGAACTGCAGCACCGGCTGGTCGGGGGTATAAATAGTGACGCTTTTCCGCTCCTGCAGCTGCCTGAGGAGAACTTTCAGCAGCAGGGAGCATCAGTCTGCAGCCCCCCCTCCCCCCCACAACTGTGTTGTTACATTATATAGTTATGTCACGGCGTTGTTTAGTGGAGGTTGTCATCCAGTCTAGCTCTGGATGGACAAGGTCATATTATTATTTGAAAATTGTTTATGGTTGGTCTATGCCTTTAATGATAGATATGTCCTGTTGTGAATTGATTCAAAAATGATATCATTTGGGTTAATAAGAAGAGGAATCTTCTGCGCTAGCCAAGTGAGTGGAAATCTAAAACCAGGGGGGAGGGAAAGTGATGTGTGAACATACGTGAAAATGCTGCTCAAATCTAAAAAGTGTACAAATCACTAAGAATAATAAATAATAAATAATAATGATGAGCGCAATCTCAAACACACCTAATGCGCATATATAAGTCGCTGCTACAACGAGCAGTGTGTGTACCTATTGACGTGTCTTCAACAATAATAAAGTGCTAATGCAAAGAGCTATAACAAACAAACAGCTCCAAAAACAGTTAATACTGTGTGTTAAAATGAATATAATATGCTTGCGAACACACAAGCAACTGCAAACAAAACAAAAACTTCAAAACTGTGAATAGTCCAAACTAGTGAATACAATGGCTGAAATAACTTCAAATGCTTCCATCCACAGTATAAAATTCTTCAAATGTAGATCTTCCTGATAAATGAGTAGACATGTGCACACTGAAATATTTTGTTTCGGAATTTCGTTTTCGTCCGAAAAATAAATTTATTTAGTTACTCCCGAAAATCGTTTTTATTTATTTCGTTTTTCGTTAAAAAAATTCATTAGTCCGGAAATCCAAATTAACTAAGGTTGAATCTGTCATTGAAGGCTTATGGTGTCTGTCCAATGTTCTAAGAAGATTCGACGGAATCTTAAAAAAAAAAAAGATTTGACGTAATCTTTAAAAAAAAAAAGAAAAAAAAAAAAAGAAGATTCGACAGAATCTTTAAAAAAAAAAAAAAAAGATTTGACGGAGCAACGAAACTGTACGATGCCGCAATCGTACATTTCCGGTCGAATGTTCCGCCTACAAGCTATAGAAGAATTCTAATGTTGTATGACTAATAATAATTATATTTATTAATTATTATTACTAGTCAACCAACATTAGAATTCTTCTATAGCCTATGGGAAGAGCATTCCACCATAAATGTCCGCTTGCTGCGATCGTATGTTTTTAGCTATTTTGTCGAATCTTCATGTCTCGCTATGTCGAATCTTTTCTCTCTATGTCGACTCTTCATGTCTCTATAATGTTGAATCTTTTCTCTCAATGTCGAATCTTTTCTCTCAATGTCGAATCTTTTCTCTCAATGTCGAATCTTTTCTCTTTATGTAGAATAATATTGGACTAATAGAGTTAAGGTTAGGCACATTCGACCGCAACAAAAGCATTTGTTTATGTCGGATCTTTCATTTTTCGTTTTCTGTGCTTTCGTTATCGTTTGTTAAAACAATAAAGAAAATACCTGAAATTCGGACGAAAATGCATTTGGACGAAAACGAATGCCTATAAATGTCTATAAATGAGCTCACAGAGCACTTACCTCAATGAATCAGTCAGACAGCTTTAAATGGCTATACACCGACTTCCTGAGCAAATTAAATCCTCCATGTGCATCTTCCTGATACTGACAAGTAACTGTAGTGGTCTTCAAGAAAATGGAGGCTCACAGTGGGGACAGATATTCATCAGGCAGGCAAAAACAAAGAAGCTCCCATAGTGAAGTACAAAAAACGATGTATTTAATAAAATAAAATAAATGCTTACAGTGCATTAATAAAAACCAAGCAGGGATAAATTAGGCATCCAAACGGACGGACGGACTCGGGTATTCTGATGAATTCTTCCAACAGCAAATCCAAACTGTTTCAGGACTGAATAGGAACACTATGCTGCAAGGAACTGAAAAACAACATCGCCAATGGGAAGCACCAGTGCTAATACTGGATTATAATGTCCAGCACAAAGATGTAGAAAAGCTAATTAAAAAACACTGGCATATTCTTAAAAGTGATAAACATTTGAAAAGTATTCTGCCTGACAAACCCAATATTGTATATAAAAGGGCACCGACGATTAGGGATATCTTTGTTAAGAATGTGATCGATCCTCCCCCACGTAGCGGTTATACCTTTTTTAACAGTAAAGGGTTTGTTCCCTGTAAACATTGTTATGCCTGCATCCACACTAAAATTCCACAAGTTAAAAGAACAAAGTTTATAGGCACCAAGACTTGAATATGTCACCCTATGAGGAGTTTCATTAGTTGTCATACTGAAGGAGTTGTTTATGTCCTACAATGTACCTGCAATTTACAATATGTGGGTAGAACCAAAAGACCTTTGATGGTTCGGATTAAGGAACATCATTAATGGTTTCCCCAAGCACAACGTTAGTAGGCATTTTGCGGAAGTTCATAACAAAGACCCCAGACATTTATCCCTTTGGGGAATTGATAAATATATTAAACCATGGAGGGGTGCTCATTTGGTTAGGTCTATTAGCCAGAAGGAATCCCAATAGATTCATTCTCTTCATACGCTTGTACCGGATGGTTTAAACATAGAGTTTGGCTTGAATTGTTTCTTGAGTAATTTTTAGCTTAATGTATTAACATTTTATTGATTATTATATTTTATTTTAATAGACTCTTATTTTAATAAAATATTATATTGTCATGTTGTTTTCATCTGCCATTCATTGTACTGATGAATATATATGTTTGCGATTGGTATGCATTATTGTTCACATATGTGTCATATGAATATGGACATATGCCTCCTCCGGTGCACATTATCATACATCCATCTCTTATAGACATTTGTCTGATAGGAATGGTCAGGTATTCATCTAATTTACACATTTTAATTAATTAGTAGCTCTGGTATATTTGCTCATCATTATTGCCATTATGATGAGTATTTCTTGTGCATCCCATAAGTAAAATGGCCGCCGTAGGCAGTTGCATCACGAGTCCCATTTATTTAGCCGTTTCATTGAGGTATCCTACCATTAAAATGGCCGCCACCTATATGTGAGACTAGTTTTCTCCAAAATGGTGGCTGATGCACTTACGCTTTTAGTATATGTAAAGAAAAGGTACACATCCAATTAGAATCCTCTGATGAAGTAACGTGACGTGACGACACGCGTTAGGAACTACACACGTGACCTGAAGTGACGTGGAATCCATCCGTCCGTTTGGATGCCTAATTTATCCCTGCTTGGTTTTTATTAATGCACTGTAAGCATTTATTTTATTTTATTAAATACATAGTCTTTCGTACTTCACTATGGGAGCTTCTTTGTTTTTGTTTTTGCCTGCCTGATGAATATCTGTCCCCACTGTGAGCCTCCATTTTCTTGAAGACCACCACAGTTACCTGTCAGTATCAGGAAGATACACATGGAGGATATCATTTGCTCAGGAAGTATAGCCATTTAAAGCTATCTGACTCATTCATTGAGGTAAGCGCTCTGTGAGCTCGTTCATCAGGAAGATCTACATTTGAATCATTCTATACTGTGGATGGAGGCATTTGAAGATATTTCAGCCATTTGGACTATTCACAGTTTTGAAGTTTTTGTTTTGTTTGCAGTTGCTTGTGTGTTCGCAAGCATATTATATTTATTTTAACACAAAGTATTAACTGTTTTTGGAGCTGTTTGTTTGTTATAGCTCTTCGCACTAGCACTTTATTATTGTTGAAGACACGTCAATAGGTACACACATTGCTCGTTTTAGCAGTGACTCATATATGCGCATTAGGTGTGTTTGAGATTGCGCTCATTATTATTATTTATTATTATATAATTTGGGTTACCCCTTAAATAAACGCAGTGGCCGATTATAGCCCATTAAATTCTCTTTTTAAACAAACACTCTCCAAGTGTTTGTTTAAAAAGATGCCTCTAAATACTCTTACATACAATACAGTGATCGGGAGTCACGTGACTGGACTGAAGATCACTGGAGTTTTTTTTACTTTTTTTTATTACAAATAGCAACAGGAGGGGCGGGGGAGGGGTGAGGAGGATGACAGAGACACGTAACCTGACCACGGGGATCAGGGCTCAGCAGCCATTATTATTGTGGTCAGCTCACATTGGGGACACAGGAACTGTCAGGGTCAGGCAGGTTTTTTACAGTTTAGAGAGGGGCAGATTACAGAACACAAGCACTTTTTCGGGCTACAAACACTTTATCCTGTTTTCAGTAGACATTCATGGCATGCTGGAGTTTTTAGAGCTGTCAGAATTGTGCACTGCTGGAGAAGTGTAGCCATGCCCACCCCCTGTTAGCATTCTGGATGCTGTTGACTAAAACCGATATAGGCATAGAAATACCGATACTGTAGATAATATTTACTAGGCTAAAACTTACCCTATTACCTGGGGAATAAAACAAGGAATTGCTTGAAAAATCTATTTCCTTTTTTGACTGAAGTTGTTTTTTTTTTTAAATATTATTCAACAACAAAATGTCATATGCTAAGTTCCTAAATACAAGTATGCATAGTCAAAGAGCAGTACACACCAACATAATAGTACAATCATCAACACTAAAATTTGTTTTATTTGTGAGAAATCTTCTCAATGTGTTTACATTTCTTGGTGTAGTCTTCTTCCGCTCCTCCAGGCAATATGTTTGGACTTTTTGCAGATATGAACCTATCTTTCTCATCTGAGAAAATCACACACTGTTACTTTTCTGTAGTGTATGAGCTTTCTCTGCAGTGTTATTAATCTTATATGGGGAAAATCGGCCTCTTTTCCCGTGACTGCTGGGGGTTAAGAACAAGTACAGAAAGGTTACTGAAATGTCAAGACCATATTCTTACAATATAGAGAGTGGGTCATAGCAAAATTGTGTAGGAAGCAAAGCGCAATGTAAAAGACAATTGTATGTTGCGGTTTCAAATGTCACCACAGACGGAATAGTTTGGAATTGTGTACTGGCAAAATACAGTTCGGTAGAAATGTTCGTGTGTTCTCAGGATATTCAATGCATTTCAAAAGAAATGGCTTTTGAAATGTGATCTGATCTTTAACTATGCCATAATAGTAAGGGTAGTTTAATTTAACTAACAAAACACGCAATAATTTACACTTCTGTATCTCCACAATACACACATATGTTAGAGTCCAATTTTTTGATGGAAAAATACCGTATTTGCCGGTGTATAAGACAACTGGGCGTATAAGATGACCCCCTATTTTTCCAGTGAAAACGTAGGTTTTGGGCTATACTCGCCGTATAAGACTACCTCCTTCCGAGGCAACACCATTTAAAAAAAACATCAGAAACATAAAAAAAACACATCAGAAACATAAAAAAAAAACACATCAGAAACACTGTAATTTATTACTGATTACTTACTGGTAAACTTTTGATGGGGCTTTTAAATAAATTACCTTTGTTACAGTATAAAGATGTTTTTGTTACTGTTCCAAGAAACCCACTCCAGGTCTTTATCACCTTCTTCAATCTGCTTTAAACGGTTACAGTCTTATCACAAGTACATTACTGGTACAGTACAGTAGTGCCAGGCAATAGTAACACTGCAGAATACAGTGTGCTATTCTGAGCCAATCACGGCAGGCAATGCTTTTTATTAATCTGTTGATAAATGCAAAGCCTGCTCGGATTGGCACAGGTTGTGACATCATCAGCCCGAGCCGCTCCAATCCGAGCAGGCTTAACAAGCTCTGTTTTCAGCAGAGTGCATCGCCCGCCGGGAGTGGCTGAGCGATGCATACTGTATACATCAGCATTACTGAGCACCCGGCGGGCTTCAGATCCATCTGGCAGCGGCATCTGCACCCGGAATCCATCTGCACCCGGCGTATAAGACGACCCCCGCTCTCTGGCAGTGTAATTAGGGCATAAAAGGTCGTCTTATACGCTGGAAAATACGGTAGTTGAAAGTGTAGGTTAGCAGCATACTAAAAAAAAATTTAGACCATGAAATTGATTTGAACAAGGCTTTTGAGCTTTCTGAGTGGTAGAAATTGGCAGTTTTGAACTGGCGCACCTAGCGCTTGGGTCTGATCACCCCAATCTTACAATGGTCAAACACAAACGTAACTGCATATGGTTAATGATGGGTAGATGAGCATGTTAAATAATTCAGAATTTAAATCTAATGATACATGTGATCCATGCATCCATTACATATCACCTCCTTGGACCATGCAAAGAACCATGCATACTTAAATGTAAAAATGTTGGGATAGTGGCGCTGCAGATTGAATCACCCTAGGGTGTTCACAGTCCCTGTATAAACACAGGTGTTGGGTAATCTGTTTATGGGAAAAGTCCAATCCAATGAACCTCCCTGTTGGAAAAAACACAATCCTTCAGATTACCCTGTTTAACCTTCCTGGCGGTGTTCCCGAGACTGACTCGGGGTTAGATTTTCCTGCTACGATCGGTAACCCCGAGTCAGTCTCGGGCTTGCCTCGCTAGATCCACAGGCACTTTTTACTTACCTTGTCCCTGGATCCAGCGATGCCACCGCGCTGTGTGAGCGAGCGGGACCTCGCTCGATTCACATAGTGCCTCCGTGTGACGCCGATCTCCGTTCCCTGCGACGTTACGACGCACGGGGACGGAGAACGGCGCCAAATTCAAAAACGTAAACAAACACCTTACATACAGTATACTGTAATCTTATAGATTACAGTACTGTATGTAAAAAAAACACCCCCCCCCCTGTCCCTAGTGGTCTGTCCTGTGTCATGCATGTCATTTTATATAATAAAAACGTTTCTTTCTCCCTGCAAACTGTAGATTGTCCATAGCAACCAAAAGTGTCCCTTTATGTCAAAAATGGTTTTAGATCAGCTAAAAAACAGCGATAATAAAGTATAATCACTTGCAGAATTGTGCAATAGCGATTTGTGGGGAAATTCGTCATAAAAAAAAAAAAATAATGACAGCAACAATTCTGCAACTGAGCAAATTTCAGTGATTTTAATTTGATTACATTATTGAATAATTTTTATTATAATTATATTATTATTTGTTATAATTATTTATAATTATTTATTATATTATAATTTATAATTTTGTTTTTAAAAAAATGTCATACCCGGGATGCCTATTAGAATCTTGTTTGGTCAGATTTAAGTGAGTTATTCCTAAAAATTACAGACCTACAATATAAAACGCCAAATTTCCTTGCAAATAATGGTACCGCTTTCAGCATGTTTTTTCAGACAGAATCATACCGCCAGGGAGGTTAATGGTGCCAATTATATAGCTACCGCATAGATGGTTAATGTGGGAATATCCTTGTACAGGATCTTATGCCAAACCTGATGCCCCAGACTGTTCCACAGTCTGGGGCATCAGGTTTGGCATAAGATCCTGTACAAGGATATTGGGGATAAGGGACTGTGAACACCCTAGGGTGATTCAATCTGCAGCGCCACTATCCCAACATTTTTACATTTTATCACTGATCTCATCACTGAGATTCTTTAGGGAGGCAGCAGCACTAATTTACATCCTAAGCGCGGACTCCCCCCCTTTTTTAACCATGCATACTTATCTCACGTTTTTCTTTCTCTTTATCCTTTGCTCCCTTTTTTTTTATTGATCAATATTTAGCAGATTTTTTATGCACACCTATATTGTTAGGAACGTACTGTATAGAGCTGTAAGTGATATTAGGTGTAATGTATTGGATGGAGTGAAACCTGCAACATAGGTTTTGTTTTTTAATGGTTTATCTAGAATCCTGACCTAAATCCCATTGGAATCCTGTTGCCTTATCTGAAGACAAATAGGACATCCTAAACACATACATCAAGTGGAATTGTTTGGTAAATTGAAATCATTTAGAACACCTATTAACCATTGCACATCTTTATTGAGTTTGAAAGCTTTGACAATCCTGTTTTTTTTTCTGGGCGTAGCATCTCATTAGATCTAATATGGCTTTGTTTAAAGATTAAGTAGCAGATTGAAAGCCAGCCTTAATAAGTATAGTAATTAAGCTACTCCTTGGACCACTGGTACCCACCAACCACTGGGGCACCTTGGGCAAATACATGAAGATCTAGTCTGGTATCACAGGGAGTGGTGTCATATGGATGTTGGAAGAAGGGCAACCAACATTCCAAGGACATTTGTGAGTACAGACTGGTAAGAAAGATCATAGAGGCTGTGGGTTGCTGCGACACCTCTGGTGCTAGAGAATATTAAAAGAACAGTGGCTGATGTCCTGAAGAGCTCAGTCCATTTAGTTCTTTGTGAAAGGACTATGCTCAAATTGCTCAAAGGAGGAAGCAGTTGTGCCTTTAGTTACTACTACAAAGTAAAGTCCCCTGGCTGCTTTTAGAAGCACTTTGTTTACAGAGTGAAATCTAGTGTCCTCAGTTTGTACATAGTTCTTGGAATATATCCTGAATTCCCTAATGCCTCGTACACACGATCGTTTTTTTTTACGACGGGAAAACTGCTATGAGAGCTTTTTGTCAGGAATCCTGGCCGTGTGTATGCTTCATCACAGTTTTTCCAATGGGAAAACTGCCAGACAAAAAAAGAGATCAGGATCTCTTTTTTCCCGTCAGGCCAAAAATCTGAGCAGGAAAACCGGTCATCTGTATGGTTTTCCGACAGGCAAAAAAACGTGCATGCTCAGAATCAAGTATGAGATGGGAGCGCTCTTTCTGGTAAAACTTTTGTTTGTAATGGAGATATCACATTCGACACGCTGCAAAGCACTGAAAAGCGCAAATGGTCTCTCACCAAACTTTTACTAACCAGAGGATCAGCAAAGGGTGGCGCCGTTGGAATGGAACTTCCCCTTTATAGTGACATCGTACGCGTTGTACGTCACTGTGCTTTGGACGGGCGGACTTTTGTTTGAGCGTGTGTATGCAAGGCAGGCTGAGAGGAATTCTGTTAGGGTTTATTATCTGACGGAAATCCCGCTTGTGTGTACTAGGGATTACACTATCCAAGTTAAATAAAAACACAAAAAAGTACACCTCTGGACTGTTTATTGAGCAGGAGAGAATCTGTGACTGAGTACCTGACTACTGGGCAACTGTTGGGAAAGGGAACCCTGGGCAACTTTCTAGGGGCTCCTACACTAGGCCATAGATTCATCATTTGGTTGATAAGTGCCCTATTCACACATTTGCATGCATTATACCACATTTCATGATATATTACTAAGTTGCTAGTTTGCATTTCAGCATGTCTGTTTTTGTTATATTTTTTCAGACACTAGTGTTTATAAGCATTAACACATGCTATGCAATTTAAGTACATTGGGCCAGATTCACAGAAGAGATACGACGGCGTTTCTCTGAAACGCCGTCGTATCTCTCAGAGTATCTATGCGACTGATTAATAGAATCAGTTACGCATAGATAGCGCTTAGATCCGACAGGTGTAATGGACTTACACCGCCGGATCTTAGGATGCAGTACCTCGGCCGCCGCTGGGTGTTGTTCGTGTCGTATTCCAGTGTCGGGTATGCAAATTAGCAGTTACGGCGATCCACAAAGGTTTTTCCCGTCGTTACGTCGGCGCAAGTCTTAGTTTCACGTCGCAAATTTAGGGCTGCTATTAACACGGTGTAAAATTACTCCACCATGTTAAAGTATGGCCGTCGTTCCCACGTCGCTTTTGAATTTTTTTTTCCCCGGTGTAAGTACGTTACGCACGTCGCGATTCACAAACACATCGCGCCGCCAAATTTCGCGCAAAGCACGTCGGGAAAATTTTGAGCGGAGCATGCGCAGTACGTCCGGCACGGGAGCGCGCCTAATTTAAATGGTACCCGCCCCATTTGAATTGGGCGGGCTTGCGCCGGACGTGTTTACGATACACCGTCGCAAGTTTATAGGTAAGTGCTTTGTGGATCGGGCACTAACACTGTAAACTTGCGGCGGTGTAACGTAAACGGGTTACGTTACACGGCCGCAATTGTATGTGAATCTGGCCCTAAATCTTTACCATTTCTTCATATATGTTATTTTATATTTCTTACAATAATATTAGGTCTTTTTGTTGCCCTCAAGCAATATGTTTGGAATGCAGCAGGAGAGCTAGCTGTTCCTTTGTATGATTTATTTCTGTCATTGTTTATGGTAGACAGATCTACTGCAGACAGAAATCAGAGGGTATATATATCAATGTGAGGAGTTTATGCAAGCAGCAAAAGATAAATCCCTGTTAGTTACTTTATTGTGCACATCTGTCTAGCAGATTTGTACTGATCATTTGTTTTACAAGGAAAGGATTTGTTCTACTATCTTTAGAAAGGCAAAAAGGAATGGATAAAAAAAAAACAATGTGGGGTAGGAAGGGTTCTGTTTGTGTATTTCAGGTAACAATACACAGGCACATGATTAGATTAAAGCCGAACTCCAGATAAACCACGAAATATGAAATTGAAATATACAGCTATTTTATTTGCAAAATAATTTGTATTTCTGTCTGTCCAGCAATTTACATCGTCCTTCAATAGTCTGGTTAGGGATTCTAGAGAGTATGGTCAAGTCTACCACCTCACATAAGAACATGCAACCAGTTGCCAGGTCTGGACAGTGTGACATGGGAAATTGGTGGGTATGCCTCAAGCCCCGCAGACACAGGCTGAACATCAATAGAAACCGGCCAACATTCGGCCACCTGTATGCAGAAGTCCGCCAAACATCTGGCTTCTGTCGAAGGGGCATGATCGAAAAAGATCTACCGATTGGCACCCGAACAGCACTCTCAGCCAATGATTGAGAGCACTGACCGATGTGTTTTGGCATTAGGCATCTCCTTCAAAGCTCTTCATTTTTTTTTTCCATTCAGTCCGCTGGGTTGAATGGAAAAAAAAAACCTGATACTGTGTACAAGGCTTTAGCAATTATTTTCAAAAAGTCTTTATTTGCATATTATCTTCCTAAAACCTTGTTATTATACATGATTTATATAGCGCCAACAGTTTGCACAGCGCTTTACAACATGAAGGCAGACAGTACAGTTACAATATAATTCAATACAGGAGGAAGTAGAGGGCCCTGCTCATTAGAGCTTACAATCTAGGAGATATGAAGATACAAGTTGTTAAGGTGCAGATAAAATCTCAACCAGCGTTCTGTGGAATCTACAGCTGGAAATACACTAGTAGAATTTCACACAAATGTTCATTTGAAAAATTCTCATCAGAACGTTCTTTCTCGCTATCATTGAGTCAACTAATTTCATTCAAAAGCATTTCTCACAAACCTGTTATTTGAACAGGTTTATTATATATGATTGTTCCCAGATAAAAAACATATTTACAGTTAGAACTTTGTTCATTTGAGAAAAAGTTTCCATCCTTCTCTTTTGGATTTTGTTGTCATTTGGTCAAAAAGGTACATCCATTTGACCCCACCAACCATTAGAAAATTGAATGAATGTTCCAAAAACTTAAATTTTGGATTAATTTCTACTAGTGTGTTGCCAGCTTTAGGGCTCCTCAGAAAGCTTTCAGGGGTTTATTGAACAGTGAGAAGTTGCCGATTAACCTTCGGTCTGAGGGTGCCTGCTTACTGTACTTCCAACATTAATTGGCAGAGCCAGCAGTATGGCACCACTGCATCCTCACATCTCATTTCTCAGATAGATAACCACTGATACCAGTGTTTTTTTCAGCTGTCTTTAAAAAGCTATTCTTTATTTTGTTTACCAATAAACAAGGGCATTCTTCCTATTTACCTATGTTTGGGGATCATTCTTTCTACTGGCCAACAATGTAAGTGGAAAATTCTTCCTACTGACTACTACTGGAATGGTTTTATCTGCCAAAAACTTTAAAAGAGAAGTATGGCTTCTTTAAAAATATATTCATATAGTCACTTAGGTGGATGCAGCATCGATCCAATGCTGCATCTGTCCCCTGCTGCTTCTAAGACTGAGAACTGAGCGATCAAAGATTGCTGATCACTCAGTTCTCAGTCTTCAGTGAACAGAGAGCCGGTGACGGTCAGTCACTGACTCTCTGCTCTGCTCCTCAGTAGCACTGGGCTGTGAAGTGGGTGGAAGGGACTATCTCAAGCTATCAGAGGCTCGCTGAAAGGCTGAGCCAGATGCCGGTCCAGGCATCTGAGTGGATCACGACTGTAAATTTGGGATCGATCCAGAGTCTAGACTGGCTGAGTGACATCAGCTGATAGCAGACTTTAGCCTGCTGTTGGCTGAAAACGAGTCACAGAAGTTTAGAACTAATTGCACTCCTGTGATCCATAGGATAAGTAGGATAAGTAGGGCAAAAAAAGCTTTGGCCATGCTTCTCCTTTAAATTTTATCTACCCACTATGGTGATCTACGCCTCTCTGCCAGCCAACAAGGCCTTCATTTAATCAGTTTGTACAGTTTTGTACAGAACATGCCCCCAGATTTTTAATTGAAGGAGCAGCTGCACGGTATTAAGGTCATCCCTTAGCTTACATTGGCTCCTAATTTTTCTGATTCCTCTACCTGTCCAGTGTTACTGTGCAGGGGATGACAGGAAGGGCACTAATACAAGAACAAATTCAGGTATTTATGCTATTTACATCTATAAATACATTTAATTATTTTTAATGAATGCATAATTACTTTACTATTTACTATTTTTAATGTGTAATGTACAATGTTTCCCGCATAGCATCAAAAGTTAACTAACTGATTTCACTTGTTTCCTGAGATTGCCATTTAAAATATAAATAGTGTTCAATGAAAAGAAACAACAAAGACTCCTAATGAATCTGTTGTGTAGTAAATAGACCTTAATTTGAATACTCTTTTGAAATATTGAAAATGCTGCATCTATTTCCTCTGGCTATATCCAGTATAGATAATATACCAACTTCCCTTGAGTACTTAGGGATGTAAAGAGATAGTTATTACAGTCAAATAGCAGCATGCAGTGCAGAGACTTCAGCTGCAAGTCTTGTTATTCCTTTTATGAGTTCCACAATAAATACTCATAAAACACACTTAACATTCACTGTACGCTATAAAGTATCCTGGTGGAACTGGAGGAAACAGAACCGATAAACGTTTGGCGGCAGCTGAGATGTAAATCATTCTGCAAATGTATTTATATCTATTTTTTAAATCCCCAACAGGTGAAAGATAAAAGAGAGAGCTGGATGCCACAGATGAGATTACACCTGTCTTTTCAATTTCTGATGGAAATAATAGCTTTATACACAATATGAAACGCTACAATATCATGGCTATGGTAGGGGGTCTTCATACATGGTGGCTTCTGCTAAAAGCAAAACTCAAAATTTCCTAGTATTAAATATGTTGAAAACTGGTCAGAAAAAAATTGCTTTTACCAGGTAAGAAAAGAAAATGTAACCATAGACCAGGGGTAGGCGACCTCGGCCCTCCAGCTGTGGTGAAACTACAAATCCCATCATGCCTCTGCCTCTAGGAGTCATGCCTGTGATTGTCAGGGTCTTGCAATGTCTCATGGGACTTGTAGTTTCACCACAGCTGGAGTGCCGAGGTTGCCTACCCCTGCCATATACCTATACTCATATATGAAGATCTCCACATATTTAGGTCTGACACTAACTAAAAGTGTCTGTTTAATGTGATATTAAAGGTTTTGCACAGAGCAGCACCAATAATTATTTTCTTTGGTTCCCTGCCGGCATGCCCTGCCCCTCCCTTCTGCCGAGTGACCCTATAGCAAGCAGCTTGTTTTATTTTAAAGTGGTTGTAAACCCTCCAAGACAACCTTATCTTATCATATAGCACAGGGATCCTCAAACTACGGCCCTCCAGCTGTTGCAGAACTACACATCCCATGAGGCATTGTAAAACTCTGACATTTCACAGATATGACTAGACATGATTTGAAGACCCATGATATAGCAGATAATACAGGCAGCTGATCGCTGCCTGTGAAAGTGTACTCACAACTGTATTTCCACCTCAAATCATCTTTTTCGTTAATGACGTCACCCGCGATTGCGCAGTATTGTTCCTCATTAACGGCACCTAAAGTGTGCCGTTTATTCATTCCCAACCTGACAGGAAATGACTGTGAGCGATCCTCCCCTCTGTACAGCACATAAGAGAAGTCTTGCGATGATTGACTCATTATCCTCTTCTTGATACAGTACCCGCCCGCTCTGGTTCTCAGTGACAGGGTACTGTACATCTCGCGCTTGCTGCAATAGGAAAAAAACATTTTCCTTTAGCAGCGAGCACGAGAAAGAAGCGACAATGCCCCCTCTCTATGGAGGGGACATTGTCAGGGATCCGACTTGGATCCTCGCCAATACCAAGTACTGTGTTTGGTATGAATCAAGAGGGGGAACTCCATGCCAAATTTGAAATAAAAAAACGCATGGGTTTCCCTCCAGGAGCATACCAGGCCCCTAGGTCTGGTATGGATTTTAAGGGGAATTTAAGGGAAACCCCCTACGCCGAAAAACCCCTGCCCGCAGACCCCGACAACCAACGACCAGGGTTGTCAGGAAGAGGCCCTTGTCCTCATCAACATGGTGCCCCCCTGTACCAAAGCACCCATCCCCCCATGTTGAGGGCATGCAGCCTGGTACGGTTCAGGAGGGGGGGGAGGCGCTCGCTTGTCCCCACCCCTTTTCCTGACCGGCCGGGCTGCGTGCTTGGATAAGGGTCTGGTATGGATTTTGGGGGAGTCCCCATGCCGTTTTTTTGGCGTAGGGGTGGTTTCCCTTAAAATCCATACCAGACCTAAGGGCCTGGTATGCTCTTGGAGGGGAAACCCATGCCGGTTTTTATTTAAAATTTGGCGTTGAGTTCCCCTCAAGATTCATACCAAACACAGTGCTTGGTATTGGCGGGGATCCAAGTCGGATCCCCATTCGGTATGTCAACTTCAAGTTATGTCGCTCATTGGTAAAGGCAAAAACACATTTTTCCTTTCACGATAAGCGAGCCAGCTCGACGGGGCTCGCAGGTGTCAATCTCGCCGATAACAGCGACGAGATTGACACAATATCGCGGTCCTCCAACTCCATTAGGTTCCGGATTTCCAGTCCTATGTGGGTTTTTTTTTTCTCTTTTGTGACATTGCTGTTATGTTTTGCTTTTTTATGCTGGTACACATGAACATATTTTTTGTGTTACGGTTCACAGTTTCTCAGACCTCTAATTATCCATTGGAAAGTCTCTTTCAAATCTATTTACTTATTGTGTACCCCCTCAAGATTTGCATTTTTGTCCCACTTCTATTATCTTAATTCTTAATTTTTTCTTAGTCATTTAACAGGGATGGAAGCATGTACCCTTATCTAATTAATTTTGGTACTCTCCATTGCCAGTATCCACTTAGGTGTCTACAGATCTATCAACCAGTCTATAATAGGTTAAGGTAACTATCACTTTATCTAGTTTTAGAGGAGTTTAGATTACTTTTGTTTATTTTACATTCTATTGTTTTTTATTTTGTACTAGACTATGTGGTGTCAAAGTCCTGGGAGCTGCAATGCGCTCCGGGGGGCCCAGCCCTTCCCTCTCCTTCTCCCTTGGGTGGTGTGGGGGTTGCTGCATGATTCCAGCTTGGCGAGCAGTGCTACTGCTTGGCTGTTGGCGCCTTCTTCCTCATTGGCCGCTAGCATGTCGTTGGTGAACACCCACAACCATACTGGAAGTACTTATACACCCCCCAGTTGATCCTGACAGTCTCTAGAGCTGCCACCCTGGTGATCATTATGCACCCTTTGATCTTAACTGCTTATGCAGATATTGTAGGTATACTAGGTACTTCTCTTCATATCTCTATTATAGTTTATATTACAAT
Organism: Rana temporaria; assembly: GCF_905171775.1. Classification (NCBI taxonomy): domain Eukaryota; kingdom Metazoa; phylum Chordata; class Amphibia; order Anura; family Ranidae; genus Rana; species Rana temporaria. Next base: position 476,015,836 of record NC_053490.1, read on the forward strand.
TTATATATTTTATTATAGATGGCTACGTGTTGTGGATCACATCAATCTTTAATATCCATAGGGGTTTCCTCCCAGGGACTGCGGTTTCCCACTGATTTTCCACCATCTTGTGTCGTGGTCTTTCCACCTCAGCTCCCGGGGGTTGATTACTCTATCTGGCCGGCCTTTGGTCCTTTATGCCTGCGCCCAGACTTATTGGCATGTCTGCCAATACTAATGGGTAATTATTTCCCTCCCTGTAGATAGATTCAATTTATTAGATGATTTCTACCCTCAGTAATTTTAACATTTTCTATATAGACACCTACCCTACATCTTCTCCTGAAGAGTGGCAGCAGCCACAAAACGCGTCAAGCTATTAGATGCCCCCCCCCCCCCCGTGCTTTACACTGCAAGATTTTTACCATTTTACCTTAAATGCATATTTGGATTGCACCAATTAATTTAGTCTGTTTATTACCCTGTGGAGACACGCAACAATGAGTTTGGTTTTTACAATGTCTACAATATGAACCTTAATGATACTATATTACCATGTTACTACTATGCAAATTGTATGTGAAAAATTATACTGATTATATATTGTTGTTGTGCAATATGCCTCCAATCAATGTTCATGGTTCTAGCTCATTATGTACTTGCCAGACACATTTTTGTTGTGATATTCTCCCTGGTTGCTTTACACAAAGTCCCAAACCTCTCTTTACAATTTCAGCTCTGTGTAGACAACCTCAATGCATGCACCCACCGGTGTGGGACCAGACAGGGAGAAGACTGCCTTCTTAATGCCCTTGGGACTATTTGAGTTTAATCGCATGCCCTCCTCCCCCAGCTCTTGTGCAGCTGAGAACAGGGGGAATGTGATCATCATCATCAAACAAAGTATTGATAATGTTTTTTATATCTATACACAAATGTTTTGCCTTTAATTTTTAAAAACGGAATGGGTTGTTTTACAAGGTGACCGTTTTACAATCACTTTAACTCAACCCCAGTCTTTACTTCTGCTGATTCTGTTCTCTCCTCCTGTCAGATTGTTTTCTGCCAGCATTTGTGCATGTAGTAGAGTCTAACTAACTCAAAAGTCATTGGCCTTCTAACAGTCATTGCCGTTCTTGCTGTTAAACCTCAGCCTCCATTATATGTTGGACTAGATTTACTAAATGGTGAAAGTAGATCTTTTATGCAAATGTTGGTTATTTTTGTCAAATGTTTGATAAATTTACAATATTTATGCCAGCGATAACATATCCCGTACATTGCAATTATATATTCTCAGGAGATATTGTTATGCTAAATATAGGCATATTCCTACAGGGATTTCCAGGAGTGTGTAAAATGAGAGGAAAATGTGTCAGTTTATTCTGCACAACTGTCATATTGCACTCCTATTAAAGCACTTCATTTTAAGAGCAGTTTTTTTGCCTGGATTTTGCTGCTCAAACTAAAAATAGGCTCTCAAATGTTATTTTAAAGCCTAAAATTATGACATTCCATGCTGTTTAATGAATTTATGTTTCTATGATTCATTAATTCATTAACTGCATTCATTAAGCTTACTGGGATTATTTACTAAAGGAGATGCATGACCCAAATATCTCATGAGATATTCAAAAGCTTGATTTACTAAATGTTTATGCGGTATTTACTGCAAAAGTAAGAAACATTCAGTGAATACTGCATACACCCAGTTAAAAGTTAATTCATGAAAAAAAAATGAAACAAAAGCATCTGTTAAAGCGGGGGTTCACCCTATAAACAAAATTTTCTTCTAGCATAAAATTAGGCATAGTAGCGTGAGCTACAGTATGCCTGTCTTGATTTTTTTTAGCCCGGTACTCACAGTGCAATCGTACATTGAAGATACCGACTCCCTGCAGGGAATGGGTGTTCCTATCCAGACGGAGGATGATTGACGGCCGGCTCTGGCACGTCACGCTTCTCCGGAAATAGCCGAAATAGGCTTGGCTCTTCACGGCGCCTGTGCATAGTCTGTGCGCAGGCGCCGTATAGCGCCGTGAAGAGCCGAGACCTACTCCGGCTGTCTTCGGGGAGCGTGACGTGCCAGAGCCGGCCGTCAATCATCCTCCGTCTGGATAGGAACGCCCATTCCCCGCGGGGAGTCGGAATCTTCAATGTACGATTGCACTGTGAGTACCGGGCTAAAAAAATCAAGACAGGCATACTGTAGCTCGCGCTACTATGCCTAATTTTATGCTAAAATGTTGCTATGGAGGGTGAACCACCGCTTTAAATAAGTCATGGTCTATCCACAAGCTATTTAACTAATTGCTGGTTAAGATGCCCGCAGCTGCTGGCGTCCTTAAAGGAGTTGTAAAGGTTTGTTTTTTATTTTTTAAATCGGTTCCTTTTAAAGCATTTGTACAGGAAAAAATGTTTTTCGTTTAAAATAACAAACATGTCATACTTACCTCCACTGTGCAGTTCGTTTTGCACAGTGTCCCTGATCCACGTCTTCTGGGGTCCCTCTGCGGCTGTCTCGGTCCTCCCCGCAAAAGGGTAACCAGAGCTCGCATGGTGGTCACTAATTGCGGGCGCTCTCCCATGATACAGCGAGCGGCCATAGCTGCTCACTGTATCACTCGGCCCCGCCCCCCGGCGCACCGCGTCACTGGATGTGATTGACAGCAGCGCCAGCCAATGGCTGCGCTGCTCTCAATCCTATCCGCTCTAGCCAATCAGCGGCCAGGCTGAACGGCGAAGAGGATCTCGGGACCGGCGGGACTTTCGAGGGGTCAGGTAAGTATACCGGGGGCTCGGGGGATGGCGTTATGCAATGTTTTTTCACCTTAATGCATAAATTACATTAAGGTGAAAACAATATTTCATTTACAACTCCTTTAAAATAGTGCATTGTTGGTTCACTTACCTTTTCCTTCGATTTCCCTTCTAAATGTTTTTTTTCTTTCTGAATTTATCTATTTTATCGAATTTATTTATTCTTTCTGTCTGAATTTATCACTTTCTGTTCCTCCTCAGTAAGCTGTTCTGGCTGGCTAAACACTGCTCGGATGATGGTGTGAAGTTTACTGAGGAGAAACAGGAAGTGAGAAATTCAGACAAAGAAAAAAAAACATTTAGAAGGGAAATCGAAGGAAAAGGTTAGTGAACCAACAATGCACTAGCTTAAAGGAACCTATTTCGAAAATAAAAAACAAACCTTTACAACCCCTTTAACACTCAGTTAATAGCTGGTTAAGGAGCTGACACCCACTGCTTCCTTGAATAACTATGACTGTCAGTGGTCAGCCAGCCAGCATAAAAAAGTAAAAAAAAACAGTGTGAGTGTCCCCCTCACCCACACCCCAAATCAATACCAGGCCCTTTGGCGTCTGGTGTGAATTTTGGGAAGGAGCCCATGCTTTTTTTTTTTTACCTATTTATTACCTGCTCTTCTTGTTTATATTCTGTTGTCACCAGAGCGTTCATCATTTTTAAAAAGGAACTGCAGTCCGCTTACATAATTTGTAATAAAAACATCTTTGCCATTCTGAAGTTTCCCTCCAACCACTTTGCATATTATTTTATTTATACTGTGATTCTGTACTTGCCAAATATGCTGCAGAAATCTCCCTCCACTGAGTCTGGCTGCAATCGTTTTAAATGTGGGAAGCTGAAGCTGCTGCCTGTTCACTTCCAGGATTTACACAGACACACCTCCAGCTCTGCAGTTCTCTTTGGCCCTCTTATGACTCACCCCCCCCCCCCTCACTTCAAAAAATGTTTTACTATCCAAAGTTAAAGCGGTTCTCCACCCTAAAGTGGAGTCCCGCTGATCGGAACCCTCCCCCCCTCCGGTGTCACATTTGACACCTTTCAGGGGGAAAGGGGTGCAGATACCTGTCTAAAGACAGGTATTTGCACCCACTTCCGGCCACACGCTACGGGCAAAAGACGGGTTTTTCTGACTTCCCGTCTGTCGCCCGTTGTGTGCTGGAAACACTCGGCTCCCAGCACACAGCGTGTGAGCCAATCGGCGGGCGCAGCGCGACTCGCGCATGCGCCGTAGGGAACCGGGCAGTGAAGCCGCAGCGCTTCACTTCCTGGTTCCCTCAGCGTGGATGGCGGGGGGAGCAGCAGAGAGACGAGCGATCGCTCGTGCTCTGCTGCGATCAGCGCTGGACTCCAGGACAGGTAAGTGTCCTAATATTAAAAGTCAGCAGCTGCAGTATTTGTAGCTGCTGGCTTTTAATATTTTTTCCCCGTGGCACATCCGCTTTAAAACAACAAGGGCAGAAGATTTTTTTTTTTATAGAAAAGTAATTGCAGCACATAAGTGCAACAGTGTGTTGGTTACATCAAACATAAAATAAAGAGGAGGATCCCAACAATGGAATGCTATATACGTGGTACATTATTTGTCAGTACAATAAAAGCGGCAACATAAAGAGGTGCATGCATTCGTAGATCAACAGCCTATTGATGTGGATAAGACAGAAAAATAATTTCAATGTCTATTTTTTCCCCTTTGTTTAGCCTTTCTTTGTTTATTCCGTACCATTGTAACCATCGTCACTAGACCGTCGTATCTATGAGCCGACCCACATACTAAGATACGCCTAAAAATAGGCTTCCTACGACCGACGTAACTTGCCTACGCCGTCGTATCGTGGGCGCATATTTACGCTGGGCGCATTTGCCACTCCCATTGATTTTCTATGCATATATGCAAATGAGGGAGATACGCCGATTCACAAACGTACTTGCACCCGGCGCATAATATACGCGGTTTGCCTAAGTCGTACGTCCAGCGTAAAGTTATTCCCCATATATCAGGCGCAACCCATGCAAAGGTATGGACCAGGGAATACAAGCCGTCGTATTTTACGTCGTTTACGTTGGACGTGAATATGGCTGGGCATAGGTTACATTCACGCCGTAGGCAGTGATCCGTCGTATCTTAGGCAGTTTTTCCGACGTGATTCTGAACATGCGCAGAAGGATGCATCCACGTCCCGGCGCATGCGCAGTTGGCGATTCGTATCTGTCTGACGCTCGGCCCATCATTTGCATGGGGTCACGCCTCATTAGCATAGCTCACGCCCACTTCCACTTACGCCGACTTTCGACTTGGAAACCCAGAGCAGATTTGGCAGCACTGGCTTTGTGAATCCAGTGCTTGCCTCTCTGCGCTGCGTCAGCGTAGCGTAAAGAAGATACGCTACGGCGGCATAAATATGCGCCGATGTCTGTGAATCCGGGCCTATGTTTATCTGATTTGTTTCATTTTAGATATAGTATTAGTAAACAATGGTTGAAACCCCTGTTAGGATGTTTTGCCATCTGTATCTCTTTGGTGAGATTTTTCTTTGCTTCCTTTCCTTCAGACACAGCGGGTAATGAGAGGAAATCTCCAAAGTGAGGTAAGTCCCCCCTTAGGCCCCGTACACTCGACCGGATCTGTCCGCTGAAACTGGTCCGACGGACCAGTTTCAGCGGACAGATCCGGTCGTGTGTAGGCCCGAGCGGACAATTGTCCGGCGGATCGGACAGTTTCCAGCGGACAAAAATTTCTTAGCATGCTAAGAAACCTGTCCGCTGGAAACCTGTCCGTTGGACGTGTTCGGTCGTCTGTACAGACTCACCGGACACATCCGACCGACCGCCATCCCTCACATGCGTCATACTGATTAGACGCATGCGTGGAAGCTTTGAACTTCCAGGGCCGCCCATGTCGCCACGTCATCGTCGCTGCCACGTCCCCGCGTATTGTTTATGCACGGATTTCTGTCTGATGGTGTGTACAACCATCAGACAGAAATCTCCAGGCGGACATGTCCGCTGAAAACGGTTCGGCGGACCGTTTTCAGCGGACTGTCCGTCCGTGTGTACGAGGCCTTAGAGAGCTGTCACTGGAACAAGTTGAAAGGTTTCCCTCTATTCCTGTTTTAGTGACACCTCAATGCCACCAGGATAAAGAGAGAATAAATCTCTAGAAAAAAATCTAGTACATCACTACAATATGCAAAACTAAAAACACATTTTGATTTTAGATACACTTTGCCCTTCGATTTGACCACAGACCCACATACCAGACATATGGACTGGTATACCCATAACATGTGGTTTTGGAAACATATGTTCTGCCTTCTATTTTTGTGACAATTTGAATGTCAGTTAGAATTAGGTGGGTGTCTAATGGCCTCCATGTTCATCTGTACCCCCAGAAAAGGTGTGCTGAAGAGTAATATGTTTTTTGTAGCTCTTTCGTGATAAAAATGGCAATGGAGAATTGGTTATTTAGAATAAAGTCACTATATTTTGCTTCCCTTGGGTCATAACAAATAGATAAAGACTAAATGTACACTTATATTGTAGCGTACACTTATCTTGTCCCCTCCCCCGCCAAGACAAGCCCTTAAAGTCTTACACTAATCTTTCCTCATTCCTTTGGTGACCTTAAAGTGGTTGTAATGCCCTAACCACTTGCTTACTGGGCACTTAAACCCCCCTCCTGCCCAGACCAATTTTCAGGTTTCAGTGCTCTCACTTTTTGGATGACAATTGCGCGGTCATGCAACACAGTACCCAAACTACATTTTTATTAAAAAAAAATCCCACAAATAGAGCTTTATTTTGGTGGTATTTGATCAAATCTGCGATTTTTTATTTAAAATGTTTAAAAAGATCAATAAAAAAAAATACAAAACAGTTTTATATTTTGTTATAAAAAATTTCAAATGGGTAATTTTTCTAGTTCATTGATGTATGCTGATGAGACTGCACTGATGGGCACCGATAGGCTACACCGATGGGCTGCACTGATGGGCACCGATAAAACAGCACTGGTGGACACTGATAGACGGCACTGGTGGGCACTGATAGGCAGCACTGGTGGGCACTGAGAGAAGGCATTGGTGGGCACTGAGAGGTGACACTGAGAGGTACGTGGCACTGATGGGTGGCACTGAAGGGCATTGATAGGTACCACTGGTGGGCACTGAGAATTGGCACTAATAGGTGGCACTGATAGGGGGCACTGATAGCTGGCAGTGATGGGCACTAATAGGCAGCAGTGATGGGCACTGATAGGTGGCAGTGATGGGCACCGATGGGTAGCAATGATGGGCACTGATCAGCACTGGTAGGTGAGACTGATAGGCAGCACTGCTAGGTGGCACTGATGAGGAACTGATTGGCACCACTGGTGGGCATTGATAGGTGGCACTTATAGGCATTAATATTTGGCACGGTTTTGCACTGGTGGTCACTGTGGGCACTGGCAGGGGGCACTGGCACGTGGTACTGGTGGGCACTGATGAGGCGGATGTGCCTCTTCTATAAAAGAAGAAAAGTGCGGCGCAAAATTTACAAAATAATAAAATAATAATAAAATGTACAAAATGTCCAAGTGCAAATAAAGTGTCCTTAATATAAATAAATAAATCCAGCAGGGGTGAGAGTGAAGAGGAGACACCAGAGGGAAATCCACCACCAAGGTAAAGATGGACTCTCACCTCATTGCTTCGACCCATAAAGAGTCACAAAGCATATCAGCATCCAAAGTTAAGACCAGCCTCCAATCTCCAGCATAACACCAAATCGCATTGATATCCAAGGGTCACCATAAAAGAAAGACACAGGATCTAAGTGCTCTCTGTATGAACCAGCAATATTTAATAAAAAACAGTAGTGCACTTACATTTAAAATCACTCTAAGCCGAGTGCGAGCAAAGCAGCATGTACAGGCAGTATTCCAAACACAGCGGCGATGATCGAGGGTGACGTCCGTGCGTAACTCCTCCCCCTTCGTACGCGTTACGTCCCGTGGGCGGGACTTCCTCAGCGTCGGGTGAGAGAGAACGCCGGACGTCCATAATAGCATAAAATATATAGTGAGAACACGAGTGAGCGGCCAATCAGGAAGCTCCCGGTTGTAACCAATGAGCGTATTCAATGGCCAACAACATCCGGGGCAAAGGGCGCTGACTGTCAGAGTAATCAGAGATGAGGCCAATAGAAAAACTAAACGGCCAGTAACTTCCATTACAGAAGTCATAAATCGATTGAAATTCGACAGCCACTCAAGAAGAGTCTCAGGATGTGGCCAGGAAAGGAAAAAACTAAACTTGGAACACATCGTGGACCGGGCACAGAATCAGTATAAAACATAAAATAAAATAAAAAATATATCAAATGGAGAGGCATAATTAATTAATTAATACCGGACTAACACTGAATGGAAGGAAAAAGAAAAAACCAAACAGTAGTGTCCAATGGCTCTCATAAATATGTGCCTCTTCAACTGGGGACTGATGTCCCTTACACAAAAGGCGGTGATCAGCTTTTTTTTCTCCTCACGCTATCAGCGTGAGGAGAAAAAAACTATTACAGAGCTTTGTTTACATCACATGATCAGCTGTCATTGGCTGACAGCTGATCACGTGGTAAAGGGCCTGCTGACTTTTAATATTAGCACACTTATCTGTCAAGGGATCCTGTGATGTTGGCCCCCCAGCCGATTTTCCGATTGGCTCTCAGGTGCTGCTGCTGCCATTCACAGTGAAGCCTTTAGGATTCCCAGCCTGTTCCTTACTGTGCATGCGCAAACGGTGCTGCACTTTCTAACTGGCTCGCGGGGGGGGGGGGGGGGGGGGTAGGGGTCGCCGCATTTCGCCGCAGCCAGGTCTCCCAGAAGTGGGGAAAGATACCTGTCAAAAACAGGTACCTGTTCCCCCTTCCCCCCTGAAAGGTGCCAAATGTTACATTGGAGGGGGGGGGAGCAAATTAGTCTAGCACCCCCATAAAGCCATAGCACCCAACTGTTCCTAAATTCCAGGGATTGTCCCTGATTTGGAGCAACGTCCCTCTGTCCCTCATTCCTCCTCATTTGTCCCTCATTTTGGTGTGATCTATATAGTTGTATATAAAATGCACTTTTTAAAACTTTTCAAAAAGTGTTTTCCATCCCTAAACCTTTCATCTTATTTCTAAATTGCTGCATTTGTAAATTCCAAGAGCCAATATAAAGGAATATTTGTGGTAAAAAAAGCACTTGTGGGTTTAACCAATCTTTTTTTTTTTTTACAATTCTCCTTTAAGAGAGCGTGGCAAGGGGTGTGTTCTAAAAATAATAATGTGAATATCACAAGCTTTTAATATAAACATACAGCATTAAAACTATTTAAAATACTTGAAAGATAATTAATCAATCATGATATGAGTATCACAACAATCATTACTATCTCTAGTGTGCTGCCTCCAGTGGCCAAAAAACACAGGACAGGCAGATACCCATTTCAATTATAATAATAAAAAACCATCACCCCCCCTAGTGGGCAATAATAAATTTACATAAAATTACATAATAACAATTATATGTTTCAGTTGTATAATTGTGTCTATATACTGTTATTATGTAATTTTATGTAAATTTATTATTGCCCACTAGGGGGGAGTGATGGTTTTTTATTATTATAATTGAAATGGGTATCTGCCTGTCCTGTGGTTTTTGGCCACTGGAGGCAGCACACTAGAGATAGTAATGATTGTTGTGATACTCATATCATGATTGATTAATTATCTTTCAAGTATTTTAAATAGTTTTAATGCTGTATGTTTATATTAAAAGCTTGTGATATTCACATTATTATTTTTGTCAAAGCTGTACAAGTAAGCCGACAATGATGTGAAAGATTATCCTCCGCTCTTGCCTCCATGGTCAGTCTGCATAAATAGGCAGCTGACATGGTCACATGGCAACCCATGAATAAGTCGCGTGTCTAGTGACGATACGCGTGGGGGAGGAGCCGAGTGACGCGACCATCCACCTGAGGAGATCGTCTAAGCACTGAGCGGCGTTCGTATTACTTTACAGCAGAGCCTAATGAGATCGAGGCTTCCGTGAGTGCAATCGCTGCATTGCATTGGTTTTCTTCCTTATTCATACGTTATTTGCACCATATCTGTGTTTTCTTTTTTACATGAGCGGCACTGCCCTGAAGTGAAAAGCTATATAGAAGTGAAGTCTGTATACTTTGAACCATCCCATGATTATCGGACTGTGGTGTGCCTTTTTTTCCCATGTGACAGGGGTTGTACTGACTTGCTGCAGTTGCCCATGAAGATTGCATGCTGGTTTCAATAGGGATTTTTTTCCCAGCACTTCACTGGCACTTCACTGGATGATTTGTTATATTGTCTATTTTGCACTTGTGATCCCTTTTGTATTGAGTTTACTAGGGGGTGTCTTTCTTATGTAATTTTTGTACGTAGAAATAAGTTATTATCAGCGCAACACACCTATTTTATGACCTGCTATGGACCCCAGTCCCTGAAGGTCGGTGACAAAGCCCACGGTGAAGGGTGGAGGCTGGGCCTCTTGCTTTGGCAATACCCTGCAGCGTGGACAGGTAAGTGGAGGGTCTGCGGGACTTGGTCCGTCAGCAGGTTCTCCATTAAGGGGACTATGGGTAAGCCTATATTATGATGCTATGCATGGGCATATCCACCACTATGTCTGTTGAGACAGGATGGTTCTTTTGTAACCCATACTTTTCCCCTGACTGGCTCTAGTGGTCTGTTGGGCTAACAGGTACAAGGTGCATTATGGAGGTGAAGCAGTAAAGCTTACTGGCCTGAGGACTTTGGTCAGCCTGGGTGTTCCTCGGGTCCCCCCTGCAGCGCGGTCTCCATCCCTGGCTGCAGCTCCCCCTCAATCGGCCCGCCACTGACCGTGCGGTCACACGCGCGCACATACACGTGTTCAATAGGCGTGGAGGCAGCGCGCGGCGTCTGTTCAACAACAGAGGCACAACGCCGGTGGACGGCGGGGGTGGAGGAGACACAGAGCGTGCGGTTCCAGAGGCTGTCAGCGCCTTTGACTCCTTAGGAGTTTTCAGGTTTGGTGGACCCAGGTACCCTAAATGCATCTGTTCAGGAGCTGAGAGTCCAAGTCTGGACACATTATTTGGTAGTACCTGCCTTTAGCCTTCTCCCCCAAAACAGGTCACACTAGTTCCAGTTGTCTGGGGGAAGCTTCAGCCCATAGGCAGCTCCACAAGTATTCCTAAGTAGTTGTTTATCACTACATAAGGGAAGACTTAATTGTGGCCTAAGATTCCTGCCGATCTGTATTGAATAGGGAGGAGTACTTCGGGTTTGGGCAAATGGCTCCCAAGGGGGCAGGCTCTGCTAAAGCGGCAAAGACCGCAAAGAAACCTAAGGGATCCCCATCGGGCTCAGAGGATCTGGGCCAGGCCTCAGCAGCACCTCTCTCCCCTGGAAGACCAGAGTTTGCCTGGTGCCGTAGCAGGCCCTGTTCAGCCAGCCCCTGTGTTTGTTACAGAAGAGGTCCTGGCTACCACCTTGGGGGGATTGGAAGAGAGATTGGCAGCCTTGATTGCTGCCTTCCTTCCTGGGAGGAAACAGGCTAGATCGCCTTCCCCTAAATTACGGTCCCAGAGTTTGGATAGCCTTTCCTCTGATGAAATAGACTTCCTAGGGGATCATGGGGAGGACCGGAAAGGGAAAGATTTAGAAGAATCAACCATTGAGGAACCCTTTTCAGCTTCCCAAGCTGAGAAGCTGTGGATCCAGTCCTTAGCAGACTTGGTCAGCATAGCTTTTAAGTTACCCTTACTGGAGCCTCCGGTGGGTGCAGTATCCTCACTGGGGTCTTTAAAAGCACCACAGACTAATACCTTCTTTCCTGTCCATCCTCTCCTATAGGACATTATGTATAAAGAGTGGGCATGACCAGATAGAATCTTTATTCCTCCTAAAAGATTCTCAGTATTGTATCCTATGGAAGAAAATGTTTCCAAAAAATGGGCAGTCCCAACTGTTGATGCTGCTATATCATGCGTGAATAAAACATTAACCTGTCCTGTCGACAATGTCCAGATGTTTAAGGACCTGGTTGACAAACATTTGGAAACTTTATTAAAGTCTTCCTTTGCCACGGTGGGTGCAGTGGTACAGCCGGCCGTAGCAGCCATTGGCGTATGCCAAGCCCTGAAGGACCAGACTAAACAAGTCCTAAAGGACATTGCAGCCCAACAAGCGCAAGAGTTGGCAGACCTGCCTAGGGCGCTTTGTTTTGGAGTAGATGCAATAAAGGATTCTATCCAACAGGCATCTCCTCTCTCGATGTTTATTGTGCATATGCGCAGGCTTCTGTGGCTGAAAAATTGGTCAGCCGAGACTCCTTGCAAAAAACTATTGACGGGCTTTCCCTTTCATGGTGAAAGGTTATTCGGTGAAGACTTGGACAAATACATACAAAAGATAACAAGTGGGAAGAAACGGTTCAGAGGCCCCACTTTTAAGCGTCCAGCATCACCAGCGCCGGGCCCCTTTAACCCAGGCAGTATCGACGGCCGCCAAGCCGACCCGGTAGTGACAACAAACCACAGGGCCAGTTTTCAGGAAACAAGAGACCCTGGGTCCGTAAGCAGAGTAAACCTGCCCCAAAGTCATCCTTGTGAAGGGGCGCCCCCATTCTCTTGGGTGGGGGGAAGACTCCAGCTATTTTCAGAAATCTGGAAGGAGGGAGTCCCCGACAAGTGGGTTCTCTCCACGGTGGCTTCGGGTTACCGGCTGGAGTTTCGGGAGATACCCCCGCCTCACTTTCTAAGGTCAAATGTGCCAAGCGACCCACCTTTTGGCGAGGTCTGGGATTTTACTCAAATGTGTTCATAATCCCAAAACCAAACGGCGATGTCAGGCCGATTTTAGACCTGAAACGCTTAAACAAATTCCTGGTTGTTCAAACCTTTCGGATGGAATCCATTCGTTCGGTAGCCGCATCGCTGCATGGGGGAGATTTTCTAGGGTCCATAGATATCAAAGACGCATACCTCCACGTCCCGATATACCCAGGTCACCACAAATTCTTGCGGTTCGTGGTGGGTCAGCACCATTTTCAATTTGTGGCACTTCTGTTCGGTCTGGCCACAGCCCCAAGGATCTTCACAAAGATCCTGGCTCCATTATTGGCCAATTTAAGAACCCACAGAATCCTAATTCTGGCATATCTGGACGACTTGTTGCCGATAGATCACTCAGCCCCCAGCTTGGAGCGAGCAGTCCGAACCACTGTTCAATATTTAGAGGCCTTAGGTTGGGTCATAAGCAGGGCCGAATCTGCCCTGCAACCAACCACGAGCCTGGAATACCTAGGCTTACGCCTCGATACAACCCAGCAAAATATATTTTTGCCTCAGGCAAAGATCGATTCCCTAAGGTTGATTATACTATCATTGCTAAGCAGGCAAAGGCCAACTGTTCGGCTCTGCATGCAACTCTTAGGGAAAATGGTGGCAACCTTCGAGGCAGTGCCCTACGCTCAATTCCACTCAAGGAAATTACAAAATGCGATCCTGTCGAAATGGAACCGAAAGATTCAGTCCTTGGATTGTCCCATGGCGCTCATCAGTCAGGGAGCCTCTGCTGGTGGTTAACACCCCAAAACCTGGGAAAGGGAAGATCCTTCAATGCAATATCTTGGAAGGTAGTCACGACGGATGCCAGCCTAACAGGTTGGGGGGCGATCCTGGGGACTTATCCCAGCAGGGAGTATGGTCAAACTCGGAGAGTTTCCTGCCTATCAATCTCCTGGAGATCGAGCAGTTTGGTTGGCACTAAGGGCTTGGACGACCAGGTTGCAAGGCATTCCCGGCATAGAGAATTGGCAAGCATATTATCTCAGCCGTCTGCAATCGTTCCCGGGGGAGTGGTCTCTCCACCCCAAGGTTTTCCGAATCATCTGCCAGAGATGGGGTACTACGGATGTGGACCTGATGGCATCAAGATTAAACACAAAGCTCCCCAAGTTCGTTTCCCGGACAAAGGACCCTTGGACTTGCGGGTACGGATGCTCTGGTATGTCCTTGGCACCGTTTTTCCCTGATTTATGCCTTCCCACCATTGCAGCTGTTACCCAGACTCCTGCGTCGGATCAGGATAGAGGGCAAACCCATAATCCTGAATGCCCCGGCTTGGCCCCAAAGGTCATGGTACTCACTGATCGTCAAGATGTCAGTCGGGGACCCCTGGCCTCTACCACTGCGGCCAGACCTACTGTCTCAGGGGCCGATATTCCACCCTGTCTTACGGTCGCTAAGTTTGATGGCATGGCGGCTGAATCCTTTGTCTTAAGAAAAAGAGGATTGTCAAGGTCAGTACGCTCTACTCTAATCAGTGCCAGAAAGCCAGTTTCTAGGCAGATATACTACAGGGTGTGGAAGGCCTATGTCTCTTGGTGTGAGGCCAAGAAATGGCATCCACAGAAGTTTGTCATCGGTAGAATCCTGGAATTCTTACAACATGGTGTAGACATAAAGCTAGCTGTCAACACCATCAGGGGCCAGGTCTCCGCGTTATCAGTGCTCTTTCAGAGACCGTCGGCCACGCACTTCCTGGTCAAGACCTTTTTACAGGGAGCCCTGCGAATCAATCCTCCGGTCAGACTCCCCTTGTGTCCATGGGACCTAAATTTGGTCCTGTCAGTCCTTCAAAAGCAGCCCTTTGAACCCCTAGGTCAAATTCCCTTGATCCTGCTGTCCAGGAAGTTAGTTTTTCTGGTGGCTATGGCTTCGGCCAGGAGGCTGTCAGAATTGGCAGCTCTTTCCTGTAGGGAACCTTACTTAATAATGCATAGTGACAAAGTCGTGCTACGACCTTTGTCTACCTTTTTGCCCAAGGTAGTCTCTAGCTTTCATTTGAACCAGGACCTGGTTCTCCCGTCTTTCTTTCCTAAACCAAGTTCAGGGAAGGAAAGGTTACTACATGCCTAAGGGTTTATCTGATGGCTACGGCCCAAATTAGAAAAACAGATACTTTGTTCATCCTGCCAGATGGGCCCAGAAAAAGGGCAGGCAGCATCGAAAGCCACTCTAGCCAGATGGATTCGGCAAGTAATCGCTCAAGCCTATGGCCTGAAGGGTAAGGAGACTCCGGCTTCTATTAAGGCTCATTCTACTAGAGCTTTAGGGACTTCTTGGGCAGTACAGCACCAGGTCTCCATGGTCCAAGTATGTAAGGCGTCAACCTGTTCATCAGTCCACACGCTCACAAAGTTTTATCAGCTGGACGTGAGGAGGCGCGTGGACCTGGCCTTTGGGTAGGCTGTCTTACAAGCCGCTCTTTAAGATCCCTGCGCCCGGTGGCACCTCTGGGTCCTTCTTCCAGCTCTCCCTCCCCTCATTTGGCATTGCCTTTGGACATCCCACATAGTAATTACTATGCCGCTCTGTGTCCCGTAAAGTATTATAGAGAAAAAGGGATTTTTATAAACAGCTTACCTGTAAAATCCTTTTCTCGTAGTACATCACGGGACACAGAGCACCCACCCCTCTTGGGGAAGATTGGGAGTAATATTGCTTGCTACAAAACTGAGGTACCCCCTTAGGGGAGGGGGTTATATAGGGAGGGACTTCCTGTCTGAGAGTGCCAGTGTCCATCACCTGAAGGTAGGCTCTATAACCCGCATAGTAATTACTATGTCGCTCTGTGTCCCGTGATGTACTACGAGAAAAGGATTTTACAGGTAAGCTGTTTATAAAAATTCCTTTTTTTACCATCCTTGTCCCATCGCAGAGATTTCCCTTCACTACCTGCCCCATAGCCAAACAGGAAGTGAGAGGAAATCTATGCAAATTAAGGGAGTCCATTGCCCCCTCAGATCCTCAGAACTAGTGTCCCCACTTAAAATTTTCAGGGTGGGTCTTAAACAGCAAGGGTTGTGGCCTTGACAGGAAGGGTGGTCATATTTTAATTAGGGGGTGCATAAGTTTAGTCAGGCCTAGGGCAGCATAAAACCTAAATACACTACTGCACCACACCTAATTCAAAGCTCTTTGGTGAGAACTAACAGCACTAGGCTTCTGGTGTCAGAGAATCATATTTACCCTCTTTTGGTGACAAACATGGGGATGTGTTTTATTAACATACTAACATAAGCCATTTTGATTCTTTAGCTTACATGACCTCTTAATCTTGTGGCTGCAAAGTGCATTCTAGTTCTGTAATATTCTATGGTAACAAGTTAAAAGATAAGTTCACTTATCAAAAATATATATATATATTTTTTAAATGTGCGGTTATTATCTTTTTTATTAGGAGCCTCTAAAGCAGGGGTCTCAAACAGGTGGCCCTCCAGCTGTTGTGAAACTACAAGTCCCATGAGGCTTTGCAAGACTAAGGCCCCATACTCACGAGCAAACATGTCTGCTGAAACTGGCCCGCAGGCCAGTTTCAGCAGACATGTTTGGTCGTGTGTGGGCGCGAGCGGGCCGAATTCCAGCAAACATTTGCCCGCCGGGCCTTTTCCCAGCAGACAAATATTCCTGGACTTGTTTTAAAACAGTCCGCTGGAATTCTGCCCGCTTCAGACCTACCGTACATGTCCAGGCGCCCGCCGTCCCTCGCATGCGTCGAATGACTTCGACGCATGCGTGGAAGCATTTTAAAGGCGGGCCGCCCACGTCGCCGCGTCATTGTCGCGGCGACACCGCGTCATCGACGCGGCGACACCGCGGACACGCCCCGCGTATTGTTTACGCGCGGACTTCTGTACGATGGTGTGTACAACCATCGTACAGAAGCCCTCTGGCAGACATGTATGGTGAAAACGGTCCGACGGACCGCTTTCACCATACATGTTTGGTCGTGAGTACCCGGCCTGACAGTTACAAACATGACTCCCACAGGCAGAGGCATGATGGAACTTGTAGTTTTGCAACAGCTGGGGGACCGCCAGTTTGAGACCCCTGCTCTAAAGCATTACACCCTGCTCGTACGGACAGGCAGTTATTAAAAGACGGGAAGCATTAATGAACTACCTAGAGTGCTCATCAGCGCCTTGGCAGTTCCTTGAGAACTACAAGCCGACAACCGCAATGGATTATGGTAGTTGAAGTTCCCCCATTCACAGTGCTCTGTGAATGAAAGATCGACACGGCTGGGTGGGTGGAGCCTCTCACGGACACATTTTTTTTAAACTTCTGACAACAGATGTGAGGACAAGATCTCCAGCCCGCTGTCACAATTAGAAGGGGGGTTGGGTAGAGGCTGCAGGAGTGGGAACATGTTCCCAAAGGTAAACTTACCCTTTAAATCTGAATATTTTCCCAAGGGCACAGTTGATATACAGTAAAATTGTAATACCTGCCTATGTAAACATAAAAGAACACAAAACATTCAAGAAAAATTACAAATTTGGTAACCACACAATCTTGTGAAGTTTGTCATTTAAAAAAACGTTACTTTCCATATTTAATATTATCTTTTTACACATATGCAATAATTTATTTTAAAATAACCTCAAGTTTCTATTTTTTTATGAATCAAATAAGGATAGGGGAGAAGCGGGAGGGAGGAACACAAACACAGGGAGGGAAAAGGGCAGAGGACAAGGAAAAGGAAAGGTGGGACGCGATACACAAGGAAGAGCACTCACATTAGCCACATCCGTATATGGTAAAAATAAGGAAAGAACCCAATCACTGGAGTGAATAAAGGTCAGACTTTGAGGCAAGGCGGAAGTACAGTATATATAAAAATAATTATTTATTACAAAAATAGAAAAGTACAGAAATACAAAAATATAGCATTGAAAAAATAAATAAAATAGAACCATCTAGATTAATAATTCATTAGTGATAGACAAACCCTTTGAAGTCGCCTACGCGTTTCGCGTTGGGCTTCTTCAGGACGAGACAAGTAGGATTTTTTGACAATATATAGACATTGTTTCATAATCTAGTACATCGTGGCCAGTGTATTCATCCATACTACTCCGGGCATTCCACAATAAATGCCGAGATATCAGAGAGTCGATGTAATGTCACTTCCAATGGTATCAGAAAAATTGATTATCAATAGTCCAGGTTAATTACATCTATGGTGATAAACCCATGATGTCAAGGATTGAGTAATCAAATGGAAAACCGAAACAGGGTTGCAGGGGTTTTGCGGGGAAATCAGCAAAATAAAGAAAACCCCATTCTAAGCAATCCTGTAGTAGAATTAAAGCTGGGGCAGGTTCTCACACAGTCAGATACAGGCACAAATGCAGTGGAGATCCAAACATAGTTGGAGCACAAAGGGACAGTAGAGTCCAGAAAGCCAAACGCTCTGTTATTAGAGAAAGTCTGCGTGTGCCCCAGGGTAACAGCCCTTCATTTAGCACAATGCATGGCGGGAAATTTAGGGACGCGCATGCGCAGTTCATTCGGCGCGGGGACGAGCTTCATTTAAATGAAACACGCCCCCTACCCGCCCAATTTGAATTCCGCGCCGTTACACCGCTTGAGATACACTACGCCGCCGTAACTTATGGCGCAAAATCTTTATGGATTCAAACCAAAGCCAGGTAAGGTACGGCGGCGTAGCGTATCTCAGATACGATGCGCCGGGGCAGATCTTTGTGGATCTGCCCCAAGATGACCAGCTTAACATTTCCCCAGGATCCCTGCTGCTATGATGTGGTGTCAGGACTATGCTGCTTCCTAAAACTATTGCTTAAATGCATGTTTTTTGTTTTAATTTCCCGTTGCATATGATTGGTACGCTGAACTAAGAGTCACGTTATTTAGTAAGCTAAGTAGACATGCAAGATCCTGCGCACAAAAGTGTTTGTATATTCTGAGAAAGCAGCAAAAGCTTTTTGAAATAAGACATCATTCATCTCTGTATCTATAAACATTGTGGAGAAATTTAAATTTTCGAAATTCACAAAACAGTTATTACATTTTTTTTCCATTGAAACCTGACTTTAGATTCTTTGTTGTGATCTTCAAATGATCTTTGAGAACAAATAATTTCATATTAAAAACAGTTAGGGAGGTCAGTGGTGGCTTGTTTTAAACTATTTACTGCTTGTTAAGAATATGTAAAATGTTTAATGTGCATGGTCTAGGAACAGCACTTAAAATAAATCAACCCGAGACCCTAAAAAAGACCATTTGGCAAAGAAAAAAAAAACATTGTTTTTAAAATAATTTCTAATTAGTTTCAGGATAAACAAGTGGTACACATTTCTTGTTGTACCCTTGATTATTACCACAGTGGTCTCATTTTTACACATGGAGTGATTTTGTGAATGTTCTGAATTTTCTGAAACTCCATAACCTCTCCAAATACCACTAAACATAACTTTTTGAAACAAAATGAACTTTTTCAGTAATACTAGCACTAAATAATATACATACTGTATCAGGTGTCATTTTGCACACAGCATTGGAGTCTTTTTATGTTTTCTTCAACTGACCAACTTCAACGTAAACCATCATTGTCATGAAGGTCCTTGTTCATGTACATCCTGTTTTACTGCAAAAAGTTTTGTTATTGTCTCTCAACAATGGCCCTTCTGCTTTCTCATCCTGTAACATGCACTTCCATTGGAGATTATAAGCAGCTGTGTCGACATGTGTTGTTCAGGTGTATTCTGATATCGTTACTATCAAGAATAAGCCACACCTACTTTTTGTGGCATGCCATTTCAATCTCACTATTGTAAATTTTCTAGGCATCTCTGTAGACCGTTACTAAAGTTGGCCCATGCCAACATTTTTCTATCTACAGTGAATTAAATTGTAAAGTAGAAACACATATGAAACAGAACATCTACCTGCCATATTTATTTTCTTCGTTTAATACATTTAGCTGTTTTACAGTCATCTTAATTGTTTCTTGTCACTTTTTTTGCTCGCTTCAGTCCTTTTACAGCTATCTTCTATTTCGGTTAATTCACAAATCACCCCAGAGTAAAGACCAATGGAAAACGTATAGACTATCTGCTCGGAATTAATTGGTGTTCAAGCTTCTAATTACTGACTCTGTCAAATAGATCTATTCTGATTATTTTGCTTTATTTTGCTTTATTAGTACTGTCACTCCTTTTAAGTCCTAACAGAATATTTAAATAAACCTGTCTCTACTAATTTACATGATTTATACAATTACACAAGTAATAATTACAATGGCTGAGACATCAAGCAAAAGTGGCTCCAGAAATATAGACTTAAACATTTTATTCATTAGCCAATTATCTCTTGAACCAGAAACTGCAATTTGTCTGTACACATAAGGCATGGAATACACATGGAATACACATGTGTGTGGAATATAGTGTATTATACTGAGCAGGGTCCTGTTAATCCTCTTGTATTTTAGTGTATTGTAATTGTGTTTTAAATTGTATAGCGCTGCGTAAACTGTTGGCGCTATATAAATCCTGTATAATAATAATTATGTACATAGTATTTTAGATTAATCAAACAATATTACGACAATACAAAATAAATCAAGTAAAATACATTTTAATTGTCAACTGTCTAACATATATATACATTTTAGAAGAGTATGGATTAAAGCAAGCAAGGCCCACAAGGCCACTTTTCTTTCCATCTTCCACTCCATCGGAAATCGATTCAGTAAAAAAAAAAAAAAATACGCTGCTATTACAAGAACATGTTTCAGCTCAGGGATTTGGGTAGGAGGTCTAATGTAATAGGTGGACCTTGCATTGTAGTTCAAGGTCTGCTTCAATCACTAGACATCCTATCATACTAATGTTCTGTGGAATAATTGGTTGCAGCAGATTCAACTGCTGTTCCAAGAGGGGCTTCCTAGCTATAGTTTAAAATAATCATGGGCAAGCCAGTTATGCCACGTACACCCGATCAGGCTTTTGCCCGGCAAAATCACATCGGAATTCCATCGAACAAAATAGAACATGTTCTATATCTAAACTCTGATGGAATTCATTGGAATTTCCGATGAAAAAACTCAGATGGGGCTGCACACGATCGGGAAATCTGATGGAAAAAGTTCATCAGAATGTGTACGGGGCATAAGACAGACATTTCAAAAATAGGCCAGTCCCTATAGTTTTTTTAACTTGTGTTTTAGGATATATACAATAATTGGTGTTTGAGGTCAAGCACAACACAGGCATGTCATGGTCTCTAGGAAGTATGTTTGGAACCAATTGCATAATGATAGCCATGTGTCTGCTATTGGGTTGAAAAGGACAGGGGCCCATAGATGTCTGGTTACAAAATGATTTATGCAACTGCCAATTAGACATGTGCATTCATTATCATCCGATTGCATTTTCGTCTGAATTTCTGGGATTTTCGGGTTCATTTTAACAAAACGATAAGGAACGCACAGAATTTGAAACCCGAAAGATCCGAAAGTAAAAAAATGCCTTATTTGGTATGCATTGTATTTTCATATTGTTGCGACAAAAGTTACAATATAGATAGATAGAAGATTTGACATGGCGATGACAATAGTTATCTGTGTCTATCGAACCTGCGGTCAAATTTGCCTAAACTAACTCTATTAGTACAAGACTATTCGTCATAGAGTAAAGATGATGATGAATGTTATTGGTTGATTGTAACCAAAGAGGAGGAGCAGTAAAATAGCTTGACATTAAGATTCGACAAAGCAGCTATAAACATACGATCACCGCAAGCGGACATTTACTGTCAAATGCTCCGCACATAGGCTATAGAGGAATTCTAATGTTGTTTGATTAGCAATAATAATTATTAATTATTATTATTACTAATCAAACAACATTAGAATTCTACTATAGCTTGTGGGCGGATCAGTCAACTGGAAATGTACGATCACGGCGTCGTACAGTTTTGCTGCTTCGTCGAATCTTCTTAGAACATTCGACAGATACCATAAGCCTTCAATTGACAGATTCAACCTTAATTAATTCGTATTTTCATACAAATTCATAATAAAAACGAATTTCGGGAGTAACTAAATAAATTAATTTTTCAAGCAAATCCGAAATTCAGAATCAAAATATTTCAGTGTGCACATGTCTACAACCAATGGCATTTGTTGAATCTAAAAAATGAATTGATATGCAGTATATAGTTTGGGAATTCCTACATAATTGTATGAAAGTAATTACTATTCTGGAATAGCCTTTGAGATGGGGAATTTAGAGAATGATAGGCTACGTAATGGTTTTTCTGTAGGACCCCATCAAACATAGTTACAGATCTGGTTGGGAGACATGACCTGAATTTTGTAGGAGCCAGTGGCAAAGCTTCAAGCGCATGTAACTTCAGTGCATTATACAAATTATATGAGGAGGTCTGAGACTATTTTAGAAAATGGGGCTAGACAGCCAGAAAGACCTTTTGATGGCCCTCTCCTAGAAATGAGCATGAAGCTGATTGCAAAGAGCAACTATTTCATCCTGTGCAGTAGAAGTGGATCTTCCAACCAGTTTGCCCTACATGAGTACAGATAATCCATGCCTCAAGGTGATGGAGGAGGGATTTGTTGCTCCATGACAGTTCTAAAGCCAGCATATGAAATTAGAATGCATATTAGAGTACTCCTCCTAACAGGAGTGTGCCAGAAACAGAAAAGGTTCTTTCAGGCTTCCAAGTGGAAAGCCAGAAAGAATTTTCCAACAATCCTGTTGGAAAAAAGTTGATCTAACGATTTACTTCTGTCGCAAAGGGGCGTCCACTTATGAAATTTGGGCAATCCCTGCTGAACCTGCAGAATTTCAATCCATCTATGGCCAGCTTTACACTAACCATAACCTTAAAGGGGTTGTAAGGGTTCATGTTTTTTCACCTTATTGCATCCTATGCATTAAGATGAAAAAACATCTGTCATTTACCGGCCCCCTAGCTCCCCAGTTTACTTACCTGAGCTCTGGAAAGTCCCCTGTCGCAAACGCGCTCTTCCTTTGCTCGGTCTTCTCGGCTCTTCATTGGATAGATTGATAGCAGCACAGCCATGTCTCGCGCCGCTGTCAATCAACTCCGGGGGCGGAACTGAGTCCTGTACTTGTCGTCTATGGACACCATATACAGGACTCGGGAGCACCTGCAAGATAACCGCCTTGCGAGAGTGCTTCCCAGAGGGGGTTATCAGAAGCGGGGAGGAACCGAGACAGTTGCCGTGGGACCCCAGAAAACGCTGTTCGGGGTCACTCTGTGCAAAAAGAGCTGCAGAGTGGAGGTAAGTATGACATGTTTGTTATTTTTAAAAGATATTCGAACCTTTACCACCCCTTTAATAATTAAATTAAACCACTTAATGTTTAACCTCATCTGTAACCTAAAATAAACCCTAAACAAATCCCCAAACTAACACCTTCTTCTGTATATCTGCCTTATCCTTTTTTTTGTTGGATCAGCTACGACAAATCTTTTCTTGGAGAAAATTATACAGCACCAAAAACAAGGGGATGAAAACAACTGAGCTGCTAGAATTGGGTACCTTTAGCCTTTTAGAAAGTGTCATTTCTGCCATCGTGTGACATTTACTAATCTAAAGAACTTGGAAAAAACTTAGAAAGCCTTTTATCACATATATTTCAAGTTTATATCCCACTGAAAGAGGCATGAAAAATCAGAAGTAACACAATTCTTATGATTTTTCTTATATGAGCATATCACTTCTCTTCTCTTCTAAAGGAAGAAAAATGGAGCAGGAAATAAAGGATAAAACACTATTACAGGTATCTGAGTGGGAAACACTGCCGCAATATCCTGGTTTTATTTCTGATAACCTCTGTGGGCCAAATAACAGAAGGCTACTAATCTGGATTTAAATTAATAACCCTAGGGGTATAATAAGCTACAGCTCTAAAAATATTGGGATGGAAGCTTATGTTACTGCTGACTTCACAGGCTGACAGGTGGCCTTTATCCATCAATTTACAACCAACAGATTGAGGATTTCATATTGGTAAGCAGCGTAGTATCCCTGCACTAACCAAAATAATCTCTTTGTCTTGTACTTGGCATTTTGTTCGGCACTAAATTTTAATACACACTATAGCCTGCAGACATAAGCTACGATGTCACAATTGCTTCGCTTTCTGGACAGCAAGAAAATTTATGTTATACATAAGGCCCTGTTAAAGGAATGAAGCACAGGCAACATATATAAAAGTAACTGACTGGTAACGCAATATACATGAGCACATGAGCAAGATCTATGTGTGCTGAAAAAAATATCTGATGCTACAGCATGAGCCTGATTATAATTTGCAGTTCTTAATAAAATCCGCTTTCGCAAACAAAAATAGAATAATGAGTGTAAGTTTGCAGTCTAGCTGTACATTTTTTTATATATTATATTCAGGAACTGGCAGAGGAGCAGCTATCTTTACATAGCAGTGTTGTAATCATAAGGGCCACAGGAGGTGGAAATCAAACAAGGAGATAACCAAATTTCTTTTTAATTGCAACCCTTTTGGTGTAAGCTCATCTATTTTCTTCATCAGGGTAATATAGCAGGATGTAGATAGTACCTTATTTTAATTACGGTACATAGCAAACCTCAGAATACATACTACACAAAGATTTAGGCTACAGGGTTCAGTGTGTTGAAATATTACAAGAGCAAGCAGAGGAATGACCCACTTTAAGTCTTGTCCATTCAATGGTGTCACCATAGAGCCCCAGCGCAAGAGCTATTACCCTCTATACCCTCATTTAACCACTTGACAGTATAAATATGTACTGTGTATAGACAGGAAGGGCCATGATTAAGCACTAACCAATAGTGTGAAACGCAAAGGCCGTTAATCCCCATTTTGCTGTGATTTGTAGTGCTTATTTTCATATTTTTTACAAATAAAGATAACCATCAAGGTTTTTTTGGAGTGCGGCTGTCCATTTATGTTCTCTATCACTTGTATATACAGGAAGGGGTACCGTCACCCATCATGTGACAGTAAGCGAGGTCTCATAACACTTCTGACCCATATTTTTAAGAATTGGACTAAATGGACCTTTGTCGACACCTATGCTTCCAATGATACATCCTTTCATTTCATGAAACTGTTATCTGGGTGACTGTCTTTTACTGGCTAAGTGCTATGTTGTTCAGGATCACATTGTACACCTGTCCAGTAGAGCATCCTTAACTTTCCTGTAAATCACTGTTCTATTGAATAGAACTACAGGCAAACCTTTTCCTTTCTTTTGGATAGAGTAAAGCCCCATACACAAGATCGAAATTTCCGATGGAAAAAGTCAGACAGACTTTTTCCATCGGAAATTCCGACCGTGTGTATTCCCCTATCTGACTTTTTTCCGAGGAATTCCATTAGAGTTTGGATAGAGAACATGTTCTCTTTTACTCCAATAGAATTCCGTCGGAATTCCAAAGTGAGTTTGGCAGGGCAAAAGCCTGATAGTGTGTACGGGGCATAAGAGAGTGTTTTTCCATCTCTGTCTGATTTGGCAGATTTCCCTTCACTTCCTGCCCCATAGCCAACACAGGATGAGTGAGGAAATACTTCCAAAGTGAGGGAATCTCTGATTGTCACCAGAACTAATGTCCCCACTAGAAGATGGGTTCAGACAAAACTTTGGCTATTCGGGTTGTGACAATAGGAGCTACTGTCAAGGTAAAATGGACAGTTTGCTGGACACAGGGTATGCACATTTGCGAGGTGCAAGACTACAGAGCGTAAATGTGTACTGGAGAAGACTGCTTTTGCAGCTTTCTCCAGGTTTTGGTAATTTGACATGGGGCCCTGTAGTTTGGAGATTCCACAGTGTCTGGGGTGGGACAGGATCTCCAACCCTGTATCCAGACTTTGTTGATTACCAGCAGGGTGTGTGCTCAGATGAGCACAGCCCTTATAATGAGAGTTTGGGAAGACCTCATGGCTCCCAGTTGGAGACAGCTCCACACTAAGAGACAGGAGGTCTTCAGTCAGAGAGGCTGTAGGAGACAGCCAGAATGTTGGTGACTGCAAGAGGCAGCCAGAACATTGGTGACTGCAAGAGGCAGAGCTATAGACGCTTAAAGGAAGCTGTTTACTTTGAGGAGTCCGCTGGTCTGGGTGACCAGGATAAAGTGCAGAGGTACTGCTACAGATACTGCTACAGAGAGCCAGGTGGGCTAGTATTTTCAGTTTTGTGTATTTGATGGAGAAGACCCCCCTGCGTGGGAAGCCTTTGTTTGGACTTTAATTTTTGCCTTTTTAATAAAAATGGGCTACCATGCCCTTAAATATAGTTCCCGACTGGCGTGAATCACTGAAAAAACGCATATACCACAAGCGCTAACAACCCCCAACCTTACAGGATATTCAGGGGAATACCTGAAGTTTAGACCATTAGGCATCCTGTTTGGTGGGAGTCATGGATTATAAATAGAAGCAGTATTTCTATTACTTCTATATATGTGACAGCTTCCTGCTGTCACTATTTCCTAAGGAATCGGCAGGTGCTTGCACCCACGGCATCTCAAGGACCCAAAGATGTAAGGTAAATGGGCAGGGAAAGCAGTGACATCATTGCCCAAATGTGGCCATTAGCCGTATTTGGGCAATGACTTTAACAAATATGTCACCACTATCCCCACCCCTTCCCTTATATAGCTAAGGACAGTTTGGGGAGCTGTCATTTGGCCAGTGTCACTGTTGGGATCAGTTGCATGTGCTGGGTCACGATTGACAGAAGATTTACAACAAGTGACATTTTTTGGGGATTCTTATTTTTTAAGTACCCATCAAATGTTTGGGTACCTTTATTTCTAGGTGACAACTATTTTTCTTTGTGAATGAGTACTCATTCCGAAATAATATTCATACTCATTCATGTGGGGGGAGGGGGAGCCTGGTATTTGTGAGCACCAGATTCCGATAAGACCTCCACCCAAAGACCCCCACAATCACTAGGCAAGGGTTATGGAGATGAAGCCCTTGTCCTCATCAACATGTTGAGGGCATGTGGCCTGGTATGGTTCAGGAGGATGGGGGGCTGCCCACTCATGCCGGTTTAAGGGTTTGGTATGGGTTTTTATATGCATACCCGACATACCAGCTTGCCGACCATATAGCTCAGATATACGGCAGCAAGGTGGCCCTGCTGCGCCAGATCACGTACTAGGTACGTGAGTCGGCACTTCTGGGTAGGGGGAGTGCCCTGCCAGTGACCCAGCCATGCTATAAATAAACACAGCAGATGCAAATCAGCGGCACCCACCGATCATCCAGAAAACAGACAAGACAGGGCTCGGCCTATGTAAACAAGAAATAGTTTCCCCCCTCCCCACAAAGCAAAGAATAAAATCCATTACTTCCCTTAGTAAAAGCACCACACACTGTACACAAACACTGGCTAGGCACACAGTTATCGCTCTGCTCGCCCTAGATGTTTAACTCCTTCTAAGTCAGTGTCATTAGTACAGTGACAGTGCATAATTTTATCACTAATCACTTTATTAGTGTCACTGGTTCCCACAAAGTGTCAAAAGTGTCAGTTAGTGTCAGAATGTCCCGCAGTAAGTTGCTAATCGACACCATTAATAGTATTTATATATATATAAAAAATCAGTATACAGTATTTACCATAGTTTGTAGATGCTATAACTTTTGCACAAATCAATAAAAATAAATACATTTTTTGAATTTTTTTGTTGGATGCATTAAAGCAGAAAGTTAAAAATATATTTTTTTTGTTTAAAGGGCAAACAAAAATAAAAAAATGCAGAGGTGATCAAATACCACCCAAAGAAAGCTCTATTTTTGGGAAAAAAAAGGACATACATTTAATTGATGACAGCGTTGCATGACCACGCAACTTTCAGTCAAAGTAAACACAAAAAATGGCCTGCTCATGAAGGGGGGTAAATTTTGCGGAGGTCAAGTGGTTAAAGGGTCTAGTATGCATTGGGGGGGGGGTGCTCTACAGATTTTTTTTCATTCAGTAGGATGAATTTAAATTACCAGACTGGTGAATGTGGTGAAAAATCACTTTTAAATGAATACCCATACTCACACAAGTAAATTACAAAAAAAAACATTTTTGCTTACATGTGATTGGATAATGAAAGTTAGCACATTTCCTCTTTATTTACTAAGCAAGTGAAAATTCCTTTGCAGGGTGAATATACTTTACAGCTATTGTAAATCAGCCACATTGTTTCTTTCAAGGGGATTGCCAGCTGTAAAACTATTCACCTCCTTATTGTTAATGAAATGTCATGGAAAAAGCTATTGTTCTAAATTTGTGTGACTACTGGAAGCCAATCAGAAGTCTGGACGTGCAAGCAAGGTCTCAAGAGTACAGTCAGCATGTTCCTTGTCAGTAGATGTAGGTTGCCTTCAATCTTCTTTCAATCATTTATGAATATTTATTATTGTCAAGAAGATAGATATTTCCCAGGTAATTGTTGTGAGAACTAAACAGGTATAAAACATCTAAACTGTTGTGTGTATCTTAACTGTCTTTAAATGGAATGTTAACGCTTTTAGACTTAAAGCCCAACTTTAACATACCATTGCAGTGTGGCTAAATGCTTGTTTTGTCTAGGGGGGAGAAGAAACACTTTTACTTACCTGATCCTTTACACTCCCGGTAGGTGAAGTTTATCCCACATTCTTGCAGTGGACTGTTCCTCTGTTGTCATCAAGTCCACTGCAGGGCTATAATCATTGCATTGGTCTTGATGATGTCACAACCTCAGACCTCTGAAGCATGAGGGAAAAAATGCCACGGGGACCCACCTAGCTGCACAGTGGAGCAGAGGACTGGGTACGTAAATCTTTAATTTGTTCGTCCCCTAGACCTAAATGAGCAATTAATTCTTGCAGTGTGGGGGCAGACTCACCTCAAAAGATAATTATAATTGTTTATATGATTATAATGTTTCTCAGAGTTCCCAGTCTTTAATTAACCACTTAAGCTCCGAAAAATTGTACCCCCTTTATTACCAGTGAATTTTTTGCTATTTAACACTGCATTATTTGAACTGGCAATTGCACGGTCATGCAGCACTGTACCCAAACTACATTTATATGATTTGTTTCACACAAATAAAGCTTTCTTTTGGTGGTACTTGATCACCACTGTTTTTTTTTTATTTTGCACTATATAAATCAGTGGGGGTGCATCTATTAAAGAGCTAACCACTCTGTGTATTATTGATAGATTCATGCATTTCACAGGGCACCACCCCCTCTCTTCAGCTACCCCCTATGTGTAGTATTGATAGATTCATGCATTGAATGGGACATTCTGCTACATAGCCTTGTTATACTAGCGGTGATCAGTGACTTATAGTGGGCCTGTAAAGTGTGGCAGGCAATCTGACACTGACATCACGTGCTAT
Source organism: Rana temporaria (assembly GCF_905171775.1). NCBI lineage: Eukaryota > Metazoa > Chordata > Amphibia > Anura > Ranidae > Rana > Rana temporaria. The sequence continues at coordinate 476,044,933 of NC_053490.1, forward strand.
CTCCATTAAAAACCCTACTTTTACCGAAGGCATGCTCCCATCTCATACTTTATTCTGAGCATGCGCAGGTTTCTAAGCATACACACAAATGTGTTTCTCGTCGTAAACCAGCCCGACGAGAAACACGACAAGGAAATTGAAACTCCCGTCGAGGAAAAAGAGAACTTGTTCTCTTTTTTTCTCGTCGAGTTCCACAACAGTTTTCTCGACGAAAAACATACACACGACCGTTTTCCTCGGCAAAAAAGCTCTGCCACCAAGTTTCTTGATGGATTCTGTCGAGGAAAACGGTCGTGTGTACGAGGCCTGACACTAATACAGTGATCAGTGATAATACTATACTCTGTCACTGTACTAATGAAACTGGTTGGAAAGGGGTTTCACTTTAACACACATAGAACTTTCTTTTGGTGGTTTTTGATCACCACTGGCATTCTATATATTTATATATTCAATTTCTCAAAAAAGTGAATACACCCCTCACATTTTTGAAAATATTTTATTTTATCTTTTCATGAGACAACACTGAAGAAATTAAACTTTGCTACAATGTAAAGTAGTGAGTGGACAGCAAAAAAGCTCTGCCACCAAGTTTCTTGATGGATTCTGTCGAGAAAAACGGTCGTATGTACGAGGCCTTACAGTGTAAATTTGCTGTCCTCTCAAAAAAACTCAACACACAGCTATTAATGTCTAAACTGCTGGCAACAAAAGTGAGTACACACCTAAGTGAAAATGTCCAAATTGGGCCCAAAGTGTCAATATTTTGTGTATGATAGGGGTTACTGGTGCGCAAACTATAACGGGTGTACCAAATCATATGCTTAAACAAGCAGCAGCCACAACAAAGTAAGTGTTCAGACACTAAATACAGTAATTAAAGGGGGTGGGGGGTGAAGTGGCGCTCACTCAAATTAATCTAATATACATATATAACCAATGTTCAAGTGTCCATAAATATTCCCTTGGTGCATGTAAATAAATACAAATAAAGTGCAATATTAATTCAGTCCCTTCTGTGCAAATACACAAATGAAAATAAAGTGCAAGAATCAGGCAAAACAATGTGCAAACAATAATGTGCAAAAAAATATTGATAAATATGTGCATTAAAAACGTTCAGTGTAAACCAGTCTTATGTGCAAAACCAAGCAGTTTTCAAAAAACGTGCCAAAAAAAAGTTTCTGTGCTGATAAATATGTAAAAACAGTTCAAATGATGTGAAATAAAGCTCCAAGTACAAAAATGCAAAAATCCACTTTACAATGAACTACTCTTCAAATGCCAAGAAAAAGTACAAGTGCTTAAATCCACTTAAAAATGAAATAATCTCCAAATGCCAAGAAAAAGTGAAAGTGCTTCAATCTTGTGCAGGTGCACTTGGTTCCCCCAGCCTCTCACCTCATCTGGCTTAAAAATAAGCCTTTCTGATAACCTCCAGTAATTAAGCGATCACTTTTCCTATTCAATCGACCACAATCAGGTTTCCTGTTTAGATGCTCAGGTAACATAGAGAGGAAAGGGGGGACTTCATAGTGTAGTAATTCAAATATGTATTGGTTTATTAAAAGTAGAACACTTACAATTTTGATGATCACAAAACAGCATAAAACAAAGTGTATTCCAACTTCCGGACTCGGCCGTGACCGGAAGTGATGTCACCGCAGCTCCCTGCTGCGGTGACATCACTTCTGGTCGCGGCCGAGTCCGGAAGTTGAAATACAGGCATTCTATAGACACTCCCCTGGCACGATATTTAAAGGAACATTTCATTTTTATTGTTTCACTTTAAGCATTATTAAAATCAAAAAATGCACCCGAAAAAACATCAGTTTTTAAAACTTTTTTTTGCATTGACACATGTCCCCTGGGGCAGGACCCGAGTTTACAAACACTTTTTCTGAGAATAACTTGCATATAAGCCTTTAAAATTAGCACTTGGTTTTTCATGTTAGTTTCCCATAGGCTTTTGAATTTGCCGCGAACACCGCATAATGTTCGCTGTTTGGCGAACACCCGACTTAGGTTTAACTCTAACATCGGGCTCATCCCTAGTTGTAATGTATTTGTATTGTATTTTCTGGTGACAACTCTACTGATTAAAAAAAAAACTTATGATCTGGTATTGTACGAGAAACACTTTCGTGCATGTACAATCAAATAATATCGGAGGAACTGTCGTGATCGGCTCTCAAAAGCTCTGTACTAACGATCTGATTATCGTACAATCGCGTCACAAGCAGTATTTTTTGTACAACTATCAGATCATGTGTACGGGTCCATTAGTCAGGTCACAAATAATATCCCAGCACACAGCTGTGCAATCAGCATGCTTTTCCAAAAATCTGGTGTAAACCAGCAATCTTTTCAGTAGGAAAAGGTCCCACTGTTAAATATATATATATATATATATATATATATATATATATATATATTTACAGTCATGGCCGAAATTGTTGGAACTACAGAAGTATTTCTCATAGAAAAGTATTGCAGTAACACATGTTTTGCTATACACATGTGTATTCCCTTTGTGTGTATTGGAACAAAACAAAAAAAGGGAGATAAAAAAAGCAAATTTGACATGTCGTCACACAAAACTCCAAAAATGGGTTGGTCAAAATTCTTGGCACCCTTAACTTAATATTTGGTTGCACACCCTTTGGAAAAAAAACTGAAATCAGTCGCTTCCTATAACCATCAATAAGCTTCTTACACCTCTCACCCGGAATTTTGGACCACTCCTCCTTTGCAAACTGCTCCAGGTCTCTCTTATTGGAAGGGCACCTTTTCCCAACAGCAATTTTAAGATCTCTCCACAGGTTTTCAATGGGATTTAGATCTGGACTCATTGTTGGCCACTTTAGAACTCTCCAGTGCGTTGTTGCCATTCATTTCTGGGTGCTTTTTTTATGTTTGGGGTCATTGTCCTGCTGGAAGACCCAAGATCTCGGATGCAAACCCAGCTTTCTGACACTGGGCTCTACAGTGCGACCCAAAATTCTTTGGTAATCCTCAGATTTCATGATGCTTTGCACACATTCAAGGCACCCAGTGCCAGAGGCAGCAAAACAACCCCAAAACATAATTGAACCTCCACCATATTTCACTGTAGGTACTGTGTTCTTTTCTTTGTAGGCCTCATTCCGTTTTCGGTAAACAGTAGAATGATGTGCTTTACCAAAAAGCTCTATCTTGGTCTCATCTGTCCACAAGACGTTTTCCCAGAAGGATTTTGGCTTACTCAAGTACATTTTGGCAAACTGTAGTCTTGCTTTTTTATGTCTCTGTGTCAGCAGTGGGGTCCTCCTGGGTCTCCTGCCATAGCGTTTCATTTAATTTAAATGTCGACGGATAGTTCGCGCTGACACTGATGCTCCCTGAGCCTGCAGGACAGCTTGAATTTCTTTGGAACTTGTTTGGGGCTGCTTATCCACCATCCGGACTATCCTGCGTTGCAACCTTTCATACATTTTTCTCTTCCGTCCACACCCAGAGAGATTAGCTACAGTGCCATGGGTTGTAAACCTCTTAATAATGTTGTGCACTGTGAACAAAGGCAAATCTACATCTCTGAAGGGAAAGGTATAATACTGCGCTGCCAAGAAATGCGTAATTGGGAAAAGCTGCCAGCACCAACAAACCGGTGAATTTGTGCCAAAATACAAAAAGACAAACAAGTGCAGCGCTGCTGATATACAATGTCAAAGGAAAGAAAACTGATAAAATGAACGTCAATATTGCAATTGAACGTGAATCATGGGACACTAAAAAGTGTCCTAACATAATAAAAGTGAATAACTGTAATACACCAAATGTGTAAATAGGATGAAAACTCAAACTCCAGTGAACAACTCACAGGGTAAAGTGAAAAAAAATGAAAAAATAAATAAATTAAATCTCATATATATATAGAGCATACTAGACAGTCAGTAATCTTTCCACTGGGGTCTATAGCTGGTAGTGATATTGATGTATTGCAGATACTGTCACCACTGTACACTTGTGAAGCCACCACCGGAAAGGAGAAGATGGGTACTCTTACCATGAGGTGTGGAGGATCGTCTGAGGAGGATCGTCTGAAGAAGCAGGCATCACTCACATGCTGTTTAGACTCACCACTGCTGGTGGGTTCTGTGCCACCTGGATGACTGTTTGGGTGGACGTGTGTTGTACTGCCCAGGCTGTTAGGCCAGAGTTTGGGCTTATCTCGGGCACATCTGGCTGCTAGACTGTCTGAGGGCCTATCCAGAAGCAAGAGAGCAGAATAGGGTTGGGACTGCAGCTTGCATTCCAACTAGAAGTGACAGTTCTGCCAGTCAGAGAACCTGTCGTGGAAGAATTGGGAAGCCTCAGCAGGTGTCAAGCCAGGGACCCAGCCAGCTGAGGTGATGCTTGCAGAGAAGCCTTGTGTGTCAAGCTACGGACCAAGCAGGACAACGGGGGTGAAGCTTGAGAAGTATCTAGAGTGCCAAGCTAAGGACCCAGCAGAGAAGTGGGGTGATGCTTGAGGAAGATACTTAAGTGACGATTGGAAGAGCTCAACGGATTTGGTGGCAGTGAATCAGCAAGTCTAGTGAGAGAGACTAGGAGTTCAGTGGGTTGAGAACCTACAAAAAGTGACTGTAGAAAAAAGTAAAGGAGTTCATTACAACTTGTGTTAGAAACTGTTCTAAGATTCCTAGGCATGCAGATGTGGTGTCTTGCTGGATGCCTTTCCCTGCATGTCTGCCTACCTGTAGAAGTCTTGGAGTGTGATAATTAACATTGCAACTCCATAAGGGTGTCCTAACCCTCTTTTCCAAAGTTCTATTCAAGAGAAATACAACCCCTTTTATTCAAGAAGTTTCTGGCCCCCATGAATCTATCTTGCATTACACCCACTATGTCTTACAACCCACAGGATGTCAGCAGCTCTTGGCACTAGTGTTTCTCATTAGACTAAAGGAGGCCTGGGATCTTGCTACATAAATATATTTATTTATTTATTTTACTTTGTGGTACAAAACATATCCAATAAAACATATGTCCAATGACCTCAAACTTGACCTGAAACACTTCATGTGTTTTAAATGAGGGTAATTCAATATTCTTGGTGCTAAATTCAAATTGCCAAGACAATTCCTGCTTTGTATAAGATCACTGTCCTTTATGACAGCAGATCTTTCAATGTAATTTTAAATTTCATACTTGGTGGCACATTCTGTTATCCATGTCATGTTTTCGACTAGTTTCCTCTTGTTGTTGTCTTAAAGATTCTAATTGTTAATGTTTTACAAAAGTACTTTTCTCTGAGTTCAGTGATGCAGAAATGCTGACAGTGTGTGGATAAATGGAATTAAACTCTGTTTATGAAAGCTTGTACTATGAAATTACTTGTGTGTGCTTTTCTTTGTATTTTTTCTTCAATGGCATTGTATTTAAGGTTGAGGCAACAGACGATGGTGACCAGATCCTATTTACTGATCTATTAAAAATCTAATTTTGAAATGAATTTGATTTACACTTGATTTGTTAACAAACGAAAACGAACGCGCAGAATCCGAAATCCGAAAGATCCAACATAAAAAATTGCTTTATTTTTGTTTCCGTTGCTACAACAGTTCGATATAGATAGGAGATTCGGCATGACACTGACAATAGCAATCTGTGTCTGTCGAACCTGTGGTCGAATGTGCCTAACCTTAACTCTATTAGTCCAAAATTAGTCTACATAGAGAGGAAAGATTCGAGATAGAGAGAAAATATTTGACATTATAGAGACAGTGTTGGGGGTAGACCATTCGACATGAACGACAAAGATTCGATGAAGCAGCGAAAAACATACAAACGTTGAATTTGTCATTGAAGGCTTATGGTGTCTGTTGAAAGTTCTAAGAAGATTCGACAAGCAGCTAAACTGTACGACGTCGCAATCGTACATTTTCGGTCAAATGCTTGGCCCATAGGCTATAGAAGAATTTGAATGTTGGTTGACCAGTAATAATAATTTATAAATATAATTATTACTAGTGTCATACAACATTAGAATTCTTCTATAGCTTGTAGGCGGAACATTCGACCGGAAATGTACGATTGCGGCATTGTACAGTTTAGCTGCTCCGTCAAATCTTGTTGGAACATTCGACAGACATTGTAAGCCTTCATTGACAGATTCGACCTTAATTAATTTGGATTTTCGTATGAATGTATTTTTTAACGAAACAAAATAAATAAAAAATAAATTTCGGGAGTAACTAAATTAATTTATTTTTTGGACGAAAACGAAATTCCGAAACAAAATATTTCAGTGTGCACATGTCTATTGATTTTTGCAGATCACCTGTAGGTTGCTTGTGTTCCTCCTATTAACAGGTTCCAGACTATATATACACACAATCAGAATCAGAGTTAGGTGACCAAAAGCATAATGCTGCAAGCTACAATCTTTACAAAATTACCAAAAGTTGCAATTTTAGTTAGTTGTGCCATGTTATCGAATTTGCAACAGTCAGAGGGAACTTGTTGCCAGATGCATCATAAAACCATAGGGTACTTGTTACTAAGGATGAGCTCAACTTTGCTAGCCATTTATTAGTCCGAATGCCAGACTTTTTTCTCAGTGAGTGGGAGGTGATTATCATGTATAGTAGTAGTATTTCTACCAGTACTATTTATGACAGCTTCCTGTTAATGGTTTTAAGGGAGCAGTGGGTGACAACACCTTCCAGGTTCTTAGCAACCAACCGGCCCCTATCATTTACTGGCCTGGAATCCCTGACCATGTAAGCAGAGGGCCAAGGTTAGCACTGACATCACTGAACAAGTACTGTATAGTACATGGCCATATGTGGTCTGTGACATTGCCTCTCAGGGTCCAGATATTAACCTGGGACCTCTGCAGTGTTTGGCTGTAGCTCTTTTACTGTACCATCTGAGATGCTGGACTGCTCCCTGTCTGATCCCTTATACCATTTTTACCTCGTATCTTGTTTCTAGTGAACCTTGAACTTTGCTCCTCCCATGAAGCTCATGTTTTATGCCATGTTTCTGCAAGTCCTGTTTCTCAGATTATTGTGTCCTCTCCAGCTGATATCTTACTCCTTGCATACCTACAACTATCCTTATCTTCACTACCGTTTGTTACCAACTTTGGTTTTCTCCTCAACTATGCTTCTGGTTAATCCCTACCTACTACATCTGTTCCTGGACCCTGGCTTTCCCACCACCTGGTGGTGTAACCCTGAAGACCATGACCTGGCATTAATATGCAGCAAAACCCATCTCTACCATCAGGAGTTCTGGTGAAGGCCAGTTGGTGCTTAGACCCCACACCTCAAGTGAGTCCATGTCATCTGCCAGGGTGGCCTGCTCATGTACTTATCATGCTAGTCAGTGTGAAACTCTCTACTGCTATTGCTACTGGTCTCTAAGCCTAACCCCAGACCATGACATTGCCCAAATATGGTCATGGCCATATCTGGTCAATAACATCACTTGCCGAATTATTGGGCTTGATGAGGATTTTCACTGCTGGACAATGTAATTCAATGATCTTAAGCTCTGTGGCTCATATATTTTTTATATTTAATATTCTTTATATAAATATTTATATTTTAGTATGATTATCAATTAGTGGGGAGATCCTGTCAAAGTCAGTTCCCAATTAAGAGCAGGTTCACAGGATAGGAAGGAGTCCAAGCTTGGCCAGTTTTGTTGGTTCCTGCCGAATGCATCAGAGAAGAGGCTTAGCATGTGTGGCTTCTGTAAGCCCCTAACAGGAAGTCGGTTTGTATGTACGTTGTTGTTTAGAAGCTCACCGAGCAAGGTTGTGAGCAAGGTTTCCCACAAAACCTGTATTCTAGGGGGGACGGGGGATGTACACACAGTTCTATTCTGTCCTCCTCAACTGCAGGCTTCTCAGCACAGCACCTGAATCTTCCTATACTGGCATTAAATCTGTCAGACTGTAAGAACTCAGTACTATCAGCTGCAGCTGCTGAGGGAGTAGACTCAGACTGGGTCAGATTTTCTAGTCTTTCCTCTGTAGCACACAGTACCAACCCACAAATGGAAACACTTGGAACTGTGATGGCAAAGGAAGAGGCAACATATTAAGACTTTATTCCACCAAGGATTATAAACAAATAGCCCATTTTCTCACAAAGTTGTGTACCGACAAGATTGTTCTCCTCACAAGGTTCTACTGAAGCCGAATTGATTTTTTGAAAATGCACAAGACAAAGATACTAGCACGGGGATGCAAATTTGTTGCAAAGTTGTTGCGTCTCGTTGTATATTGGGACACATGGCTGCACTGGCACAGCCCTGTCATGGGGATATAGTATATAGTGCAGTCTACATCATTGTGTGGCATCAACACAAATTTCAAAATGACTCACTATTCCATCCACCAGGTCATTAACAATTAGGCCTTGTACACACGATCAGTCTAAACTGATGAGAACGGACTGAAGTTCAGTTTTATCGGTCCAAACCGACCGTGTGTGGGCCCCATCAGTCTGTTATCCTTCGGTCTAGAAATTTAGAACCTGCTTTAAAATTGAACTGATGGACTGGTAACCGACAGATCAAATCCGATGGTTAGTACGCAAAAGCATCGGTTCCAAACCCGGGCATGCTCAGAATCAAGTCGACGTATGCTTGGAAGCATTTGACTTCATTTTTCTCTGCACGTTGTTGTGTTTTACTTCACCGCGTTGGACTTGATCGGTTTTTGAACTGATAGTGTGTAGGCACATCAGACCATCAGTCAGCTTCATCGGTTAACCGATGAAACGGAACTTCAGTCCGTTTTCATCAGTTTGGACTGATCGTGTGTACAGGGCCAAAATCTGTAAATAACTAGCCCAAAACTGACCCCCGTGGATCACCACTGAAAACTTGGGCTCATTTGGCAAATGTTACTCCACCAAATACTCTTTGTTTTCTAACTGCTAACCAGTTCATTATTCATGTACTTATGTTCCTTATAGTGTCCTCAAATGTGTACAAGGTTATTATATTGAACAGAATGAGAGGCTTTTTGTAAAATCCAAAAACAGTACATCAACAGTATTTTCATTATTCAGATCACAAATATGTATTTCCCAACTTATTTTTAAGTTATGCAATATTATCAGATTTATGTTATAGTTTCCACAATTAATTTGGAGTTTCATTTGTTGTAACATAGACTGCAGAGGGCCCCTGTTCAAAGAAGTAGTCACATCTTTTTTGGATGCACCTATAATATACTCCTCTTGCCATGGTTCCACCTAACACTTTTTCTTCTGTTTTTTATGTATACTTTTTCTTTACAGGAAATTAAACTCTTTATTAGTGGTGATCCAAGTCATCGTCTAGATCTAAAGGATCTCTAAAAGTTTTTCCATGTTCTTTACAGTGTTCCTGAAAACAGAGACATTGCTAAAAACAGGGGAGGTGCGATCTATGAGTATATTTTTACATGTATTCACATGTATGTGCATCAGAACCAACCACAGATAGGTTAAGTTTGATATCTCCAGGCATTTGTAGGATCTTTAGCTGTCTAAAAGTTGTGTAAGCTAGGTTATGGTCTGTCCATTAGAGGATCCTAAACTGTATTGTAGTCTTCTTTAACAAACAAGTGAGTATTAAAGTCACAACATTTTAGGAGGATCTGATTGTTGGGTCTGACCTTGGCTGGTCTGGAGGAGTTTGGCTTTGCCTGTCTGTGTTCTGCTCTGAATGGGAACCTACAGAAGACACCAGATCAGGGGTGAAGGCACATGAGTCTGGGATCCATTGAATATTTTTGGAATACGCTGCCTGGGACTCCACCCACCTTGGTTTCATCTGGAGCAGATCATGCTTTTTATTCTAAGCTTCTCCTGATCCTCTGTGGTGGGGGATCATGGAGCGCTAGTAAGCAGGCATTTATTTCAGTTTGGTGGTGGATCTCACAAGTTTTCTTTCTTCATAATGAGAGCGGATTCTAATCCATGGATGAATTATACTATAGACTTTTTTTGCATGGGTGTATCAATTCTTCAACATATGAACTTTGAGTTATTAATTAATTTGTGTTTGTTTCCTTATATGAACTTTTTAATCCCTTTGATCAGGGTCATAAATTTTGGATTCATTTTTAGAATTTCTGATCTATTCACGTGGCACATGTGGACATTTTTATATTTCCACCATACCACTCAGTATTGATAGTTTTGAGGTGTTGTTTTCGCTCACCTAGTTATTCCAATTTAATTTAGTGTGTTTTCTTTATTCACTTTCACATCAAATGTTGATGTTTATAATGTTTTTTATTACATATTTTTTTCCACATTTTGTTCACTGCTTTGTTTTCAGAAGGTTTGCAGCTTTTCAACATTTTCATCCCATCCATATCATTAACTTTGGGATCTGAGACCAATATTTTCTTAGCGCAGTTTCTCCCCCAATTTTTCCATTTTAGCATAACGGCAGACAGTAAAATACACAGTGGTTGTTTAGACTGCAAGGGTGAGGTTTGCAGGATTGATCTCACTTGCTCTGCTGCTTTTCTTCTTTGGGTACTGGAACGGGAAGTCTCTTAGTTTTTAGCTTTCTGTTTGTTTTATATGTACAACTCCTTTAACACTAAAGGATTACAAAGAGAGACTTACAATCTATCTTAAAAGCCTCTTTACCCACATTCCCTCTTCCTTTCCATTGTGTTGATGCATTTTCCCACATCTGTCCATAGAAGGGAAATAGAATACAAATTTAAAGACAATAGTACACTAAAACTGCAAAAGCTTGGCTACAGTGCTGTCTCCAAATGAAATCTCCAACATTGTAGTGAATGATTAGATTAGCATAGGATAGAAACAAAAAGAGAAGCGTAATTCACAAAACATGCTGTCAGCACTTACTGCAGACTTTGGGTTGTATTGTGGCGAAGAGTATGCATGTACAGTACCTTGAAAAAGTATTCATACCCCTTGAAATTTTCCACATTTTGTCATGTTACAACCAAAAAATGTAAATGTATTTTATTGTGATTGTATGTGATAGACCAACACAAAGTGGCACATAATTGTGAAGTTGAAGAAAAATGATAAATGGTTTTCAATATTTTTTACAAACAAATATCTGAAAAGTGTGGTGTGTGCATTTGTATTCAGCCCCCTTAAGTCAATACTTTGTAGAACCACCTTTCACTGCAATTACAGCTACAAATCTTTTTGGCTATGTCTCTACCAGCTTTGCACATATAGAGAATGAAATTTTTCCCATTCTTCTTTGTAAAATAGCTCAAGCTCTGTCAGATTGGATGGAGAATGTCTGTGAACAGCAATTTTCAAGTCTTGCCACACATACTTAATTGTATTTAGTTCTGGACTTTGACTGATACATTCTTACACATGAATATGATTTGATCTAAACCATTCCATTGTAGCTCTGGCTGTATGTTTTGGGTCATTGTCCTGTTGGAAGGTGAACCGCCCCAGTCTTTTGTCTTTTGCAGACTCTAAAGCCGTGTACACACGATCGGTTAAACCGATGAGAATGGTCTGATAGACCGTTTTCATCAGTCAAAGCCGATCGTGTGTGGGCGCCATCGGTTATTTAACCATCAGTTAAAAAAAGCCAACTTGTTTGAAATTTAACCGATGGATTCCTAACCGATAGGACAAAACCGATTGTTAGTAGGCACAACCATCGGTTAAAAATCCACGCATGCTCAGACTAAATTAGGGGACGGGAGCGCTTGTTCTGGTAAAACTAGCATTCGTTATGGAGATGGCACATTCTACATTTTTAAAATGAGTCCCTCGTTTATTGCAGCGCATTTTTTTCTTCGTTCTATTGCTAGAATAAAGACGTTGTTTTGCTGATGGTATTTTGACAGAGTTCTCCCATACTGACTTCTTTTATTTTTGTTAGTGATCTCATAAATAATCCTTTTTTAAAAAACAAAAAGCCAGATCTCCAAAATATTTGTTGGTACTCCACATTTTTTTATTTAAATTTTCATTTTAAATTTCATTTTTTTTTTTATCAAGTTTTCACACCAAATGTTGTCCCCCCCCCCCCCCCAAGGAGGTTGTGTCCTTTGTTAATTACACATTGTATTTCTGAAATGTTTTATGGCTATTCACCAGAAAAACACAATAGACACGTATTTAACTTAAATAAAATCTCCATTTATTCTGGTTCAAACAATTAAACATGAAGGGCAACAATTGAGCAATCAGCCAAATCTATGTAGACCTTGGAGCCCAAAGGCTCATTCCACCATGATAAACATCAAAATCAAGAACCTCTAATTGGGGTCACAATGTGCTCCCCAAATCCCAGAAGTCTGAAGCAGCAGCAGCAGATTTCATACATAACCTCAAGCTGTGGTGCTACAACAACAACCTCCGTTTTCTGGCAGATCCGCTTGAAGTCCCGGATTCACTTTCTGGTCTTCCTTGCAGCCTTTCTTCCACGGCTTCCTCCATGGCCTCTTGCAGGTGGTGAGAATGTGCCAGCAGAAGGAGGAGCAGACTGGGCCTGGGCACCTGCTGACTGTCACTCAACCCAGCCTCCTTCTGCCTGCCACTCACCCCTTCCTCCTCCTGGCTGATCTCATTCCGGAGCCTCTTCCTCTTGGCTGATCTCTTCCTGTGTCTAAAAAAATGACATGTTTTTTTTTTGCTTCATCAAGCACACACATTTTAAAGCTCATGAGTGTTGCATTTTTTTGTTTTTGTTTTTTTGGTAAATTGAACAGACTCTCATTCTGACCCCTGCAGTTGGCATCCCTGTCACTATATTTTCTGCCCACGATTTTTGTTTGGGTTTTCAAGCTTTAATTTTGGTTCAAAAAACATCTCGTTAACCCAAAAAAATTTTGAGGCCAAGAAATATGTTGTAAACTACTATACCTGACTGAAGATGTTCAGATCTGGCTACTCAATCTCAGCCAGCTCTGCGGCACCCTCTGCAGGGGTGGGGGGAACAGTGGAAGGAACGCTGGAGGGAATGGTGGAGGGAAGGGTGGAAGGAAAACTGGAAAGTGATTCTCTGGCCTCGATCTGATCGTCCAGAAAACTGAAGTGTTTACAGTACCACAGCTTGGGCTCCTGTACTTCATCTGCTGCTTCTCCTGACCTCCGAGAAGCACAGACCTGTATCAAACGCTTCTTGTAAGCATTCCTCATGTTATTAATTGTATTGCTTTATCATGGTGGAAGTTAGCTCTGGTATCCAGGTCTGCATATAAGTGACCAATTGGTCAATTGTTGCCCTTCGAACATTCTTGTTAGAATAGGATGGATTTTTGATTTCCCACAGGTTTTTAAAAGTTTCATATTTGTCGATGAATCGCATCATATTCTCAGGCTAAAATATCCTCTGCCAGGGCCCGTTGTCATTCATCCATTTTTTGCAGCTGGTCAGCAAGGTAGGTGCTGTAGTCCTCAACAGGGTTAAGGGGGCCCTCATGATGGAAGCTGCCTCCCTAATGACCTGCAGACACTCTTCCTCCAGCTGGAACATGTGCCTCTGTTTTTTTTTTGTTTGTTTTCAAAGAAATATGGTCTGGCATAGCAATGGCCCCCCTACCAGTGAAGTACTCCATGTATATATCACGGGCATCTTGAACAGTTCAGGGGGACAATCCAGTAAGGCCAGTGTCCAGGCCAGTCAGGTTTTCAGATGATTGTCTGGCCTCGGGCCCAATGTTTGAAAGGTAGGTCTCTGAATGCCTGCGCAAATAATTATGAAAAATGCAGCAGGAAAAATTACAGTGTTCAGTTTATAGTCTGCCATGTGGATGGCTGTCTGGAACAGACGGAATCGTCGGGCCATTATCCCGAAGGCATTCTCGACAACCCTCCGGGCTCTGGCCAGCCGGTAATTAAAAACCCTCCTCTCCGGGGTGAGAGTCCTCTGGGGAAACGGCCTCATGAGATGTGATCCAAGCCCGAAAGGTACACCTGCGACAAAAAGCACAAAAGGGAGTCCCTCCACATTGTCTTCATCCCGTGCAGGGCCAGGTGGAGACGGTGGAGACGGTGGGCAAACTCCATCTGCGCAAAGACTCCACCGTCGGACATCCGGCCGTTCTTCCCCACGTCCACATACAAAAACTCGTACTGTGCCGGCACCATCAACACAATACTATGAAAACCTTTGTAGTTTTTGTAGTTGAAATAGTATGACCCCGAACGGGATGGCGGCACTATGCGGACGTGTTTCCCATCTATTGCCCCTCCACAGTTAGAGAAGTCCTACCGCTGGACCAATTGGGAAGCCACAGTCTGCCATTCCTGTGGAAGGAAACTGTGGAGTCAAACAAAAATAAAAATTAGTACTTTGACACATAAACATTGCAATCACGATACAAAAGACATCCTTGTCCAACATCAGTATAACATTTATTAGTGGAGTGCTAATTTCAGGCCAGAACTAAAATAGGCCCAATTATCAGACTCCTCACCCCTCTGATGGGCCATTAAACATTTTAAGGGGGGGGGGGTTCTAGCTGAGTTTGGGCCCAGGAAAATAAACCATCTAGCACTCTGCCAAAATGCAATGAGAAAAAATACGTTGGGACACATTTTAAGGGGGGGCAGAACTACAATGGAGCAGACAAAAAAAAAGTTGGAAACAGACTAGGCTAGGTGAGTTTGGGCCTAGGAAAGCATGCTGGACAGGTTAGTGAATGGAAATATGCATTAGACATGTGCATTCGTTTTCGTCCGAATGCATTTTGGTCCGAATTTTATGTATTTTCGTTATCATTTTAACAAACGATAACGAAAGCACAGGAAACGAAAACCGAAAGATCCGACATAAACACATGCTTTATTTTCGTTTTCGTTGCGGTCGAATGTGCCTAACCTTAACTCTATTAGTCCAATATTATTCTACATAAAGAGAAAAGATTCGACATAGAGAGAAAAGATTCAACATTATAGAGACATGAAGAAGAGTCGACATAGAGAGAAAAGATTCGACATACAGAGACATGAAGAATCGACATAGAGAGACATGAAGAGTCACATTTTTTTTTTTTTTTTTTAAAGAATCTGTCAAAAAAAATCTTCTTCTTAGAACATTCGACAGACACCATAAGCCTTCAATGACAGATTCAACCTCAATTAGGATTTTCGGACGAATGCATTTTTTTTACGAAAAACAAAATAAATAAAAACGAATTTGGGGCGTAACTAAATAAATGTATTTTTCGGACAAAAACAAAATTACGAAACAAAATATTTGAGTGTGCACATGTCTACTATGCATGTAGGCCAAAAAAGGAGCATTCAAAACGTATAACATGCATGGGAACAAAGGGGACATTCACAGCATATTACAATCATGGTAATTAGGGAATGATGCAAGAAATACAAGACATTAGCATACATTTAAGACATATATAGATTGTGATGTGAAAGGAGACAACTTACCTTAATATAGACCTTCTGTATCACTTTTATGATGGAAGAACACTTAAAACAGAAAGCAACCAAGTACAGCAAGGCCTGTAAAGAACAAACTGAAAAACAGAAATTGAGCGGACAGGAACGCACTGCAAAACAGATACAACCTGACTGCAAGCACTGAAAAACAGATACGAACCCACAAGCACAAACTGAACCCAAGAAAACAATCTGCAAAGCACGGAGACTGAAAAGCGCGAATCGGCTCGAACCAAACTTTTACTAACACGCGGTTACACGGAATCAGCATAAGCAGCCCCAAGGGTGGCGCCATTGGATATGACCTTCCCCTTTATAGTGCCGTTGTACATGGTTTACGTGACCGCGTTCTGACACAATCGTTTTTTTTAACCGATGGTGTGTAGGTGTGACGGACCATCAGTCAGCTTCATCGGTTAACCGATGAAAACGGTCCATCGGTCCATTTTCATCGGATGGACTGATCGTGTGTACGCGGCATTAACAGGTTTTTATATAAGATTGTCCTGTATTCGGCTCAATCCATCTTCCAATCAACTCTGACCAGCTTCCCTATCCCTGCTGAAGAAAAGCATTCACACAACATGATGCTGCCACCACCATGTTTCATGGTGGAAATGGTGTGTACAGGGTGATGTGCAGTGTTAGTTTTCCACCACACATAGCATTTTGCTTTTAGGCCAAAATGTTTAATTTTGGTCTCATCTGACTAGAGTACCTTCTTCCACATGTTTGCTGTATCCCCCACATGGCTTATCACAAGCTGCAAAACAGAACTTCGTATGAATTTCTTTAAAAAATGGCTTTATTCGTGCCACTCTCCCATAAAGGCCAGATTTGTGGAGTGCATGACCAATAGTTGTCCTGTGGACAGATTCTCCCACCTGAGCTGGAGATCTCTGCAGCTCCTCCAGAGTTACCATGGGCCT
Organism: Rana temporaria; assembly: GCF_905171775.1. Lineage (NCBI taxonomy): Eukaryota > Metazoa > Chordata > Amphibia > Anura > Ranidae > Rana > Rana temporaria. The sequence continues at coordinate 476,061,278 of NC_053490.1, forward strand.
CGTGGCTGCTTCTCTGATGAATGCTCTCCTTGCTTGGCCTGTGCTCTGTGAGATGTTTAAAGCTTGGGAAAAAAACTCTTATCGCTTCACAGAACAGGTGTATTTATACTGAGATTACATTGCACACAGATGAACTTTATTTACTAATTATGAGACTTTTGAAGGCAATTGGTTCCACTACATTTTAGTTAGGGGTATCAGAGTTAGGGCCCTTTCACACTGGCGGATCAGTAAAGATCTGCTCCATGTGTCTGCAAAAGCTCAGCTAGGATTCTCCGTAAAATCCCTGCTGAGCTGGCAGCTGACAGGGCGGTCCCCTATGGGGGATCGGACGAACACAGACTGTATGTCCGTGTTCATCCGATCCGATCCGGCAGACGGAAGAAAAATGCGGATCTTTGCGGAGGCGGACAATTACGGGTGTCAGCGGATAGTCATCCGCTGACACCCGTAATCACATAGGGACCAATGTATGTCCCGTTTTCATCCGCAACGGACGGATGAAAATGCGGACATACGGTCCGCACGTGTGAAAGGGCCCTAAAGGGGGCTGAATACAAATGCATGCCACACTTTTTTGCAGATGACACCAAGCTATTCAGTGGAATAACTTCCTTACAGGGCGTCTCCAATTTACAAGCCAAACTCAATGCTCTAATTGGGCGACTATGTGGCAGATGAGGCTTAATGTTGATAAATGTAAAGTTATGCACTTGGGGGCTAACAATATACATGCATCATACATACTAGGGGGTGTACAACTGGGGGGGATCCGTAGTGGAGAAGGATCTGGGGGTTTTGGTAGACCATAAGCTCAATAATAGCATGCAATGCCAAGCTGCAGTTTTCAAAGCGAGCAAAGTCCTTTCTTGTATTAAGAGAGGTATGGACTCCAGAGAGAAAGATATAATTTTTTCCCCTGTACATATCATTAGTAAGACCTCATCTGGAATATGTAGTTCAGTTTTGGGTACCAGTTCTCAAAAAGGATATCAGGGAACTGGAGAAAGTGTAGAGAAGGGCAACCAAACTGATAAGAGGCATGGAGGAGCTCAGCTATGAGGAATGATTGGTGGGACTGAATTTTTTTCACTCTTGAGAAGAGGAGATTAAGGGGGGATATGATCAACATGTACAAATATATAAGGGGTCCATATAGTGAACTTGGTGTTGAGTTATTCACTTTACGGTCAACACAGAGGACAAGGGGGCACTCTTTACGTCTAGAGGAAAAGAGATTTCATCTCCAAATACGAAAAGGTTTCTTTACAGTAAGGCCCCGTACACATGACCGAACATGTCTGCTGAAACTGGTCCGCGGACCAGTTTCAGCAGAAATGTTCGGTCGTGTGTACGGCCGACTGGACAGGTTTCCAGCGGACATTTGTCCAGCCGACCGTTTTCCAGCGGACAAATGTTTCTTAGCATGCTAAGAAACATGTCCGCTGGAAGCCTGTCCGTCGGACATGTTCGTTCATCTGTACAGACTCACCGTACATGTCCGCTCGGCCGCCATCCCTCGCATGCGTCGAAGTGATTCGACGCATGCGTGGAAGCATTGACCTTCCAGGGCCGCGCACGTCGCCGCGTAATCATCGCAGCGACGGCGCGGCCACGTCACCGCGGATCGTGTACGCGCGGATTTCTGTCTGATGGTGTGTACAACCATCAGACAGAAATCTCCGGGCGGACATGTCCGCTGAAAACGGTCCGGTGGACCGATTTCAGCGGACAGTCCTTCCGTGTGTACGAGGCCTGAGAGCTATAAAAATGTGGAATAGACTCCCTCCAGAGGTGGTTCTGGCCAGCTCAGTAGATTGCTTTAAGAAAGGCCTGGATTATTTCCTAAATGTACATAATATAACTGGGTACTAACATTTATAGGTAAAGTTGATCCAGGGAAAATCCGCTTGCCTCCCGGGGGATCAGGAAGGAATTTTTTTCCCTGCTGTAGCAAATTGGATCATGCTCTGCTGGGATTTTTTCGCCTTCCTCTGGATCAACTGTGGGTATAGAACTGGGTATATGGGATTGTAATATATATATATATATATGATTGAACTGGAGGGACTTGTGTCTTTTTTCAACCTGACTAACTATGTAACTTTTCAGATATGTATTTGTAAAAACGTTGAAAACCATTTATCATTTTCCTTCCACTTCACAATTATGTTTCACTTTGTATTGGTCTATCACATAAAATCCCAATAAAATACATATACGTTTTTTTGGTTGTAATATGACAAAATATGGAAAATTTCTAGGGGTATGAATACTTTTTAAAGGCACTAAATGTGGTACAAAGCACAAGAGTCCTCTGCAGTTTGCGTGTAAGCTTTGGTTAGTACACCTCTTAGGGAAGCCCTCCCTGGGGCTAGTCTGTCCTGTATAATTTAAATCTGGAAGAACCAGGGGCAGAGGGTGATTGGAGAAAGCTACCCCTAGTACACTGACATCAGAATTTATAGACTTAGGAAATGGACCCTTCAGGATGGGCCCATAACAGGATTGGCTGTAAATCCCACTTTTGGGGGAACTTGCAGAGAGGACAACAGAAGGGTTTACCAGCTAGCTGATACTAATATTAGACTTGTATTGTGCAGAATTATGGATGTTGGGACTTAGAACGTGGAGATGACAGTATTTATGTTAAAGAACTGTTTAATTACTTTTCCTACAGTAATATAATTGAAATGCTAAATGTGTGGACATTCATTATTTGTGGAGGTAGTCCTCGGGCCTAGAGAATGATCAAAGATTGCAGACTTTCTCCATGTTACAGGTGTGTGCATACCCTATTTTGACCATACTGTATAATGACCAGCATGGTCATTGCTGATGGCGATCCAGGGCCCTGCTAACATACTGTATGGTTTTCTTTCCTTAACCCCCACATTGAGCTAATAACAGTATCTATTTCATAGCCAAGTTTATGAGTTGTTCACTTTAAAGTCAACCACTGCCCCCAGGAGTCCATCTGACTTTTTTTCTAAATAGTGAGAAAGGTCTCCACAGAGATCATGTATAATTTATGTACATGCTCATATAAATATTTAGCTGTATTCTGAACTGTAAATTAAATGTCCTATAAATTCATGTATTTTTTTAAAATAAGGAATGTTATTAATGGCACGTCAATAGTCACTGCACAATAAATAACTACCCATGTAACAGGCATTCTGCTTTAATGGCCCAGTATGTGAAATTGATTAACCATTTCTATATTTAACTGTCTAGATGAAGTGATTACCAAGTTTAATAAGGTTGACAGAGGTCCCCCCAGCACGATACTGTAGATTTATGGCAATTTAGTGGCGGCATTTGCTGACATTCAAAGCTAGAGAAACATGGTGATAGAACTGCAATTTAAACCTTGCCATGATATGTGAATATCATAAGTCTTTTCAAAGGCATCTCTCTCCTGGGGTGTCACATCATTTCTCAAGCCAACTGCTAATACAAGCAAGGCAGCCAGCTCTTTCACTTGCCATTGTTCACTCATTATTCAGAAGAGGGAAAAAAAAATCAATGTTTAAAAAAAGGCCACGATAGTAATAGAAACTTAGTTGGTTTCAATGGTTTTCATAAATGGAAATAGAAATGTGTGACTACTAAATATTTAGATGATTTTTTCTGCACACATGATACAATTTAACATACATTTAAAGTAAATTTAAACCCTAATTAAAATATTCATACCCCTTGAAATGTTCCACATTTTGTCATGTTACAACCAAAAATGTAAATGTATTTTATTGGGATTTTATGTGATAGACCAACATAAAGTGGCACATAATTGTGAAGTGGATTTAGGTCTGGACTTTGACTGGGCCATTCTAATACATGGATATGCTTTGCTCTAAACCATTTCATTGTAGCAATGGCTGTATGTTTAGGGTCGTTCTATGATGATTTGCAACTCATACATATGTTTTCTTTGTTTTTAGAATATATTTCTTTGGTCATGTGCACGTATGCAGCACTGTATCCTGGCCTAGACCAACAAGGCCAACAAGGCCTAGGGCAGCACGTTGCAGGGGGGCAGCATGGAAAGAGTCCCCGCCGGCTTGCCCTACACTGTTAGTGTAGCTTCAGTCTTATGGGGAGGACTGGGCAAAGAGGTAAATTAGTCTAGTGCCCCCATCCTTGCCCAGCCTATCAGTTTAGGTGGACAGCCATGTCTTGGTAGATTTGCAGTTGTGCCATACTCTTTCCATTTTTGGATGATGGATTGTCCAGGTCTCCAATAGATGTTCAAAGTTTGGGATATTTTTTATAACCTAACCCTGCTTTAAACTTCTCCACAACTTTATCCCTGACCTGTCTGGTGTGTTCCTTGGCCTTCATGATGCTGTTTGTTTACTAAGATTCTCTAACAAACCTTTGAGGGCTACACAGAACAGCTGTATTTATAATGAGATTAAATTACACACAGGTGGACTCTATTTACGAATTAGGTGAAGGCCATTAGTTCCATTTGATTTTAGTTAGGGGTATCAAAGTAAAGGGGGATGAATGCAAATGCTAGACATGTGGGTTCCCGTTCGTAACAAATGGATTTTCGTACAAATTTGTTAGTATTCGTACATTCGGATCAATTCGAATATTGGAAAAGCTGAAAGAACCAAAATACGAAAATTACAAAATTACAAAATTACGAATAAGCAAAATAACGAACAAGTGAAAATACTAATGTATGTTTGGACAATCTTACTAAAATACGAAACACCGAAAAAACAGAAGAACGAAAATGACATCTATAACGAACGATTTGCATTCCGTATTTTAAATCCTTTGTCTGTTCGTTTTTTTCATTCGTATGTTCGTATTTTCATTTGTGTGTTTTGTAAATCTGTTTCTTTGTCTGTTTGTTAATTTGTGTACTTTTGTGTATCTTTCTTTCGAATGGGCACTGGGCAGTGTAGTTAGTGAGTGATGTATCTTACTTAATATCTTAGCCAATCAGCTTATCTCTTTTGTGCTGAGTCACATTGTACAGTGTAAAGCCTCGTTCACACGATTGGACTTCAAACAAACTTTTCCGTGAATTTTTGTCTGAAGGGAGTTGGCCAGACTTTTAAAACTGAAAAAGTTTGTCCGATAGAGCGTACACACGGTCAAATTTTTTGGAAACCGCTCATTTTGACGTTTGTTGGCAAAAAGTCCGACCGTGTGTAAGGGGCTTAAGAGAAAGTATATCTCTTAATATGGATTAGTCGCATGTTGCTATGTATTTACGAAAGTACAAAATTACGAATCCATTAAACGAAAATTATTATCTAACAAAATTACAAATTTCGAATCAACGAAAATAAATTGGACAGAATTACGAATCATTCAGTATAAACGAAAATAAATCTGTTACGAAAATACGAACGGGTCCGAATAGGAAAACTTGCGTCTTACAAAATACGAACGGGTCCGAATAGGAAAACTTGCGTCTTACGAAATACGAACGGGTCAGAATAGGAAAACTTGCGTCTTACGAAATACGAACGGGTCAGAATAGGAAAACTTGCATCTTACGAAATACGAACGGGTCCGAATAGGAAAACTTGCGTCTTACAAAATACGAACGGGTCCGAATAGGAAAACTTGAGTCTTACGAAATTACGAATCTTTACGAATCTATGGAACTAAATGAAATGGAACAAAAAAATACAAACATTTTTGTTGTGCACATGTCTAGCAAATGCACGCCACACTTTTCAGATATTTATTTGTAAATAGTGTTGAAAAACATTTATCATTTTCCTTTCACTTCCTTTCACTTTGTGTTGATGTAGTACATAAAATACATTTACGTTTTTGGCTGTAACATGACAAAATATAGAAAATGACAAGGGGTATGAATACTTTTTCAAGGCACTGTATACTAAACAAATGCCATATTTTAAAAAAAATCAAATGCTTGTTTTCACCTTTGTTTATTCTTTGTCACATCTCAGTGATGCAGATTTTCTGCAGCTTTTTTGCAGCCATTTCTCATTTACATGCATGTCCTTTAGTAATGGCATTTCTCAAGGTGAGTTTCACAATGGTGGCAAAAGCAGACCATGTCTGTGTAATGTGTGTTGAAATAATCACTTGTTGAAGCCCACATGACGTGGCAATGCAGCAGCATGAATGGAAGACAGAGATCATCATGTGCAAGCAAAAATGCTGTTTTTTTTCTTGCATATGATTGGGTGAAACTTCACTACATCAACTAAGCTCTGGGGCCAATTGCCTTGCAAAGTGCAATGTCTCTTTCAAAGTGAACAGCCTTTTTGACTTAAGTACAATAAATCAACCCCACTGTCTCCTTGCAAAGATTGCAAGTACCCACTGATACTTCGCCAGTGTTCCCCTGCTGCTCCTTACTACATTAAAGCAGGTACTAAAATCCCTTGTGTCGGCTGGTGTTGGACATTAGGTTGGTTGGTAAATTCATCCCCTCTATTATATGACAGTGCTTGGTTCTAGCAATTGGCTGCTAGACCCAAGCACTGTCAAATAGAAGGAATGTACATGCTCACCTATAATGGAAATCTCTAGTAATTATTGTTTGGCTGTGATGGAGGAAGGATAGGCGGAGGAGCGTTGGCAAGGTGAGACAAGGCTCCATTAGATTACATGCAGTGATTACAGCTGGACACACTTTGTTACCGCAAGTAATTACAACAAATCCACCCTCACTTCTGAGAACGCAAGAATACGGTGACGTCAGCACGTAGCCCTGCTCAGCTTCGTTGTATTTGTTTTCCATCTGGATGATGTTTTTTTGAGCAATACTTTAACTTTTTATGTAAGTGTAGTTTTTAGCTCAATAAATATTGCTGTGAGGATTGGAGTGTTTGCTTCTATACAGTATCCCGTCATGAGTGCTGCTCAGATAGTGATGGAAGGAGCATCTCTATGTGGATTCCTGTTGCCCTAGAAGCGGAAGTGATGTGGCTCTGATACATTATTTAACCCATGAGAGCTATATGACTTCACTTTAACTAAGAGGGTCATTTACAGTTGGAAGCTTACATTTGTACCATTGAGGTGGTGGTTTTGAAGCATGAATTCCAATATGCATTGGTGGCAGATAACGGTTCTATTGGTTAAAAATCATACAGTATATGAGCACATAACAGAAGACTGTATTCTTTGTCATGTGGACTTTAATCTGCACTTATTTTTGAGTGATCATTTTAACACGTGTTTGGGAACGTTTTTATCCTTTTTTAGCGCAGCTCAATGTCTAAAACTGGTATAGGTACTATGATGAATATCTCATAGTAGGGTTGCAGCTTCTTATATTTCATGTTTTTCAATTTACTTTTTATTTTTGGTACACAAGCGCAGTTTTTCTGTGTTTTTACCGCAGGTAATTGCTTGCAATTCTAACCGTCATGAATAGCTGTGGCCACTGAAAGCCTGTTATTGCAGTTTGCAGGCTCAGCCGTCGCAGGTATCCACATGCAGCTAGCAATTCCGGTCACATGAATCAGTAGATTCTTGCTGCTGGGATTTGCAGTATGGCTAAAAGCTAGTGTAAATGGTGCCTTAGAGCAATGTTTCTCAACTCCAGTCCTCAAGTACCCCCAATAGTTCATGTTTTCAGGCTTTACATTATTTTGCACTAGTGATTTGATCAGTTTTACTGCCTTAGTAATTACCACAGCCGTTTCATCTGAAGGAAATTATGAAAACATGACCTGTTGGGGGTACTTGAGGACTGGAGTTAAGAAGCATTGCCTTAGAGGGTAGAGAGGCCCCTTTTACAAAGACATGGTAATTTTGCCCCAAATGATGGAGGCTTTTTACCATGTGATCAGCTGTGTCTAATCACAACAGGGAAAGCCATGTATTGGCTTTTCCTCCACTCACGCTGACAGACGCAAGTAGAGCAGAGCCGATCAGCTGCTCTTCTGACAGGGGGGGTCTGCACTGATTGATTATAAGTGCAGACCCCAAGGATGCCCACCCAGGACCACCAGGGATGCCCACCCATGGCCACCAGGGAGGCCAAACCATGGCCAGCAGGGATGCCCAACCATAGCAACCAGGTAAGCCCACTAGAACCCACCAGGGATGGCAATCATTGCCCATTAGGAATGGCACTCTGTGCCTATCAGTGATACCTGCCAGCGCCACTGATCAATGCTGCCTATCAGTGCTACAGTGGGGGATCAAAAGTTTGGGCACCCCAGGTAAAAATTTGTATTAATGTGCATAACGAAGCCAAGGAAAGATGGAAAAATCTCCAAAAGGCATCAAATTACAGATTAGACATTCTTATAATATGTCAAAAAAAGTTAGATTTTATTTCCATCCTTTACACTTTCAAAATTACAGAAAACAAAAAAATGGCGTCTGCAAAAGTTTGGGCACCCTGCAGAGTTAATATCTTGTACTGCCCCCTTTGACAAGTATCACAGCTTGTAAATGCTTTTTGTAGCCAGCCAATAGTCTTTCACTTCTTGTTTGAGGTATCTTTGCCCATTCTTCCTTACAAAAGTCTTCCAGTTCTTTGAGATTTCTGGGCTGTCTGTCACGCACTGCTCTTTTAAGGTCTATCCATAGATTTTCAATTATGTTGAGGTCAGGAGATTGTGAAGGCCATGGCAAAACCTTCAGTTTACGCCTCTTGATGTAATCCCCCGTGGATTTTGAGGTGTGTTTAGGATCATTATCCATTTGTAGAAGCCATCCTCTCTTTAACTTCAGCTTTTTCACAGATGGCATCAAGTTACCATCGAAAAAATTAGATAAAATTTTATTGAATCCATTTTTCCTTCTACTCGTGAAATGTTCCCTGTGTCACTGGCTGCAATACAACCCCAAAGCATGATTGATCCACCGCCTTGCTTAACAGTTGGACAGAGGTTCTTTTCATTAAATTCTGTGCCCTTTCTTCTCCAAACGTACCTTTGCTCATTCCGGCCAAAATATTCAATTTTAACCTCATCGGTCCACAGAACTTGTTTCCAAAATGCATCAGGCTTGTCTATATGTTCATTTGCAAAGTTCAAACACTGATTTTTGTGGTAAGGACGTAGAAGAGGTTGATGACTCTTCCATGAAGACCATATTTGTACAAGTATCTCTTTATAGTGGAATAGTGTACCACAACTCCAGTGTCTGCCAGATCTTTCTGGAGGGATCGTGCAGTCAAACGTGGGTTTTGAATTGCTTTTCTCACAATCCTGCGAGCTGTTCTGTCTGATATTTTTCTTGGTCTTCCAGATCTTGCTTTAACTTCCACTGTTCCTGATGACTGCCATTTCTTAATTACATTCCGAACAGAGGATATTGACATCTGAAAACGCTTTGCTATCTTCTTATAGCCTTCTCCAGCTTTGTAAGCGTCAACTATTTTCAGTTTCAGTTTTCTAGATAACTGCTTAGAAGAACCCACAATGCTGATTGTTGGGGCAAGGTCAGATGAGTCTGGGCATTTAAAACCTTTGAGATTGACATCACCTGGTCTTCCCTGACGATGATTGAGAACAATCCATGACACTGGCAGGTCTCAGCTTTGAAAGGGGGCAGTGCATGCTATAAATTCTGCAGGGTGCCCAAACTTTTGCAGACGTAATTTTTTTGTTTTCTGTAATTTTGTAAATGATGAAAATAAAATCTAACTTTTTTTGACATATTATAAGAATGCCTAATCTGTAATTTGATGCCTTTTGGAGATTTTTCCATCTTTCCTTGGCTTCGTTATGCACATTAATACAATTTTTTTCCTGGGGTGCCCAAACTTTCGATCCCCACTGTATGTATCAGTGCCGCCCATTAGTGTTTATCAGTGACACCTATATGTGCCCGCCAGTGCCACCTATGAGTGTCCATTAGTGCCACCTATGAGTGGCCATCAGTGCTACCTATAAGTGCCCATCAGTGCCACCTATCAGTGCCCATCAGTGCTGCTTATCAGTGCCGCCTATCAGTGCCTATCAGTGCTGCATATTAGTGCCACCTCATCAGTGAAGGAGAAAACTTACTTATTTACAAAATGTTTTGTAGCAAAAACTAAGAAAATCTTTTTTTTTTTCAATATTTTTGGTCTTTTTTTATTTGTAGCACTGTGGGAAAAAATTATAAGAATTGTGTTTGGGTACAGCATCGCATGACCACGCAATTGTCACTTAAAATGTGATAGCGCTAAAAATTGGTCTGGGCAGGAAGGTGTATAAGTGCCCTCGTTAAAAAATAAATTCAAACCTTTTTTAAGGCAAAGATCACCATCGATCTGCTTTGCACTACCATATCAAAAGTCTACCTATAATGCCACTTACACACGATCATTTGTCGGCATGAAAAAAAGCTAAGTTTTTCTGCATGTAGAAAAAAGGAAGTTTTTCCAACTTCATGATTAAAACGACGTTGCCCACACACCATCGTTTTTAAAAAATGCTCTAGCAAAGCGCGGTGACGTACAACACGTATGACGGCACTATAAAGGGGAAGTTCCATGCGGATGACGCCACCCTTTGGGCTGCTTTAGCTGATTCCGTCTTAGTAAAAGACGATTCACGCTTTTCTGTCTGTTACAGCGTGATGAATGTGCTTACTCCATTATGAACGGTAGTTTTACCAGAACGAGCGCTCCTGTCTCATAACTTGCTTCTGAGCATGCGCAGGTTTTTAACGTCGTTTTAGCCCACACACGATAATTTTTTACAACCCGAAAAACTACATTGTTTAAAACGTTGTTAAAAAATGCAGCATGCAAAATGTTGTCGTTTTTCAGAACCCGAAAAATGATGTGAAGCCCACACACAATCATTTTAAATGACATTTTTTTAAAACAACGTTTTTTTCATGCCGAAAAACGATTGTATGTACGCGGCATAAGGCTATATCTATACAGTATATATAAAACTCAACATGTTACATAGTTACATAGTTAGTCAGGTTGAAAAAAGACACAAGTCCATCCAGTTCAACCACAAAAAACAAAATAAAAAAACACAGTAAAATCCTATACACCCAACTCCATACCCACAGTTGATCCAGAGGAAGGCAAAAAACCCCAGCGGAGCATGATCCAATTTGCTACAGCAGGGGAAAAAATTCCTTCCTGATCCCCCGAGAGGCAATCGGATTTACCCTGGATCAACTATACCTACAAATCTTAGTACTCAGTTATATTCTGTACATTTGTGTGTGTGTGTGTGTATGTATGTATGTTCCAGCATCACGTCCAAACGGCTAAAGATATTAACATGAAACTTGGCACACATGTTACTTATATGTCAGCAACAAACATAGGATAGGTGGTTTAACCCTTACCCACCCCCATTTGCCATGGTCAGGGTTTTCCTTTAAAGTCCCATTCAACTCTATGGGAAATACATGTTACTTCATAACTTCCAAACGGCTGTAGATATTTCGATAACACTTGGTCACATGTCACTTATATGTCCACTTAAACTATAGGATAGTTAATTTATCCCTTAACTACCCCCATTTGTGAGGGTCGGGATTTTTGTTTAAAGTCCCATGCAAATCAATGGGAAATGTATGTTCCCACATAACTTCTGTACGCCTGGAGATATTTCAATAATACCTGGTACACATATTACTTATATGCCAAATAAAAATATATGACAGTTAAATTAACCCTTACCTACACCCTTATATAAAAGATGGGTATATTTATATTACTATGATTTTCCTCCCCAAAAGGTTAAGATAGGAAGACCGGGCAACGCCGGGTAATTCAGCTAGTGAGACATAAAATTCATTCCACTTCAGTCCTAAACATCAGTTGTTGAAATCATATTTTCCCTAACATTTAATAAGTGTATATTGATACAAAGTGAACCCTACTATAGTTTGTTTTTGCAAATAAAATTCTGTTTTGTATATAGACTGAAATTAATTGTGATCTGCTATTCTCTATAGTGAAAAATAAAATTAAGATTTGTAGGGTCATCAATTTTCAGCTTGATTTTTTCTTCATGAAAGGTATCTGTTGTGGCTGTGTGAATGTTAAAAATTGTCTGATCTTCATATAAAGAATGAGCAATGCCATATAATGCCTGCGGGTCTCTTTGTGCAATCTACAAAAAAATCAAAAATCAATGGGCTCTCTACAAACAAGCTTCCAAACAAAATAAACATTGGCTTGTGATATCTCACTTGTGCTGTAAGCTCTAGTTACTGTTAAGGCTGAAAAGCTTATTTGCCAAATTTTACATAATTTAAATATGTATCATTTTTTGGACCACATAGGTAGAAAATATGGGTAAAAGATCCATGTGTTTTCTGACCCTCTCACCCAAAAAAGAATGGATGATTCAATATAGAAAACTGCATGCTGTGTGTCAGCACATCAAATATTGTCTGCAGTGTCAGCAATCATTTATTTCACCAGTTATCTGAACTGCCTTCCTTCCTGCCTAAAGAAAAACACTTAAATATAGGTAAAGCCAAACATTTTTTGGCTATGTTCCTCTCTCTAGTCACATGAAAACATTTGCTACTGTTCTCCTGTGACCTAAAGTCAGTTGATATTGGGCTATGACTCACTAAAGAATTATAGAGCAGACCAGAGCCACAGTCAAGACAGATCCTGACAACATTGTCGGGATCCACCCAGTCTGTTTGATTGACAGCTAACTATGCCTTTTAGCCGGTACCCACCCCCCTCCCTGTTTGTTGCTCCAATCACTGCTGGAGCAGGAGAGAGGGGAGGGGGAATCCTCAGCATAAACATTGCTGAAAAGAGAGACAGATAGATGTCTGATCAGCAGTCATGTGATGGATCATCTCTTAGAGACAGTGTGAGACAGGGAAGTATGTAAAGCTGGCCATACACTAGAATTTTGAGCGCTCATTTGTATAAAAAATTTCAGTACATTTAATGACTCATAATCTAAAATAAAGTCCATAAGTATCCATGAACCACACCTTAACATATATAAGAATCCCAAAATAAATGATGAAATTGGATATCAATGTGTATCCTCACATCACCAGTAGTCTTAAAATAATACAAAAGAGAGGTATCTGATCAGTCCATAAGGAGTTCATTGCAAAATATTTGATGATAAACAATTTATATAAAATATACAGTATATTCACAATAAAATACATTAATACATTCAGTATAAAAATGTTTCATGAAAAATTTGTAGTAAAATTCATTTTATATCTAGATAGATCTAGATATAAAATATCCCTATAATAATAAAGTATTAAGAAAAAAAGTATACCTAATCACAAATTAAAGCCCTTAGGATAAAGAGTTTCTAACTTATAAATCCAAAATGTTTACTTTCTAGAGATTACCCCAGTGAGATTGGCACCTCTCCGATTCTCTATCACCCGATCAGTTCCACAACATTTTAGACCCTTAGGTTTCTCTATTGTAGAATTTTGCAAATGCATTTGTAGCAGCTGCCCTGCATGGGCGAGAGAATGTGCATTCACCTCTAAAAAAAGAAGGCTAGCATTACCTCAGGGTGGATCCATGGCCACAGTGGAGAGAATTACATGACAAGGAAGGGTGCCAGTTCCTAAGGATTCTTTTTAATTACATTGCTACAATGCACAGGGAGAGAGGGTTAGGACTAGGTCTCCAATAGCAACCAGGCTTCCAGACTACATTACTCCAAAATAGTGCCAAGATTCTCAGAGCGCAGATACTCAGTCTAGCAGAAAAGGAGAGGGACATTTTGGGACTTTAGATGAGGTATCTGGGAGGGAAATTGCAACTATGTAGCAAAACAATACATGAGCCAATTTTGCTCCATATTAAGAATCATAAAAAGGACAAAATTACATAGCATAAAATACAACATCTAATAAAAACATGTCTGATATGTCTCTTTAAAAAGCTCTACGCATTTCGGGGATTGTACTACCTCATCAGGAACAGATGCATACAAAGTTTCTGTCGAAAAAATATGCAATATGATTTGATGTTTGTCCCCAATAACGGGGAGGGTGTAAAACAAAAATGGATCCTATCCTAACCCCTCCCCCCCAGTGATCCTGGTCAAGCCAAGCTGACTGCGTCTATAGATGAGAACAGTGAGGCTTGGCCCTGCTCTCCTCTCCCTCATCACAGGATTTGACTGACAGCAGCAGGAGTCAATGGCTCCTGCTGCTATCAGCAAACCCTGTAAGAGTGGGAAGAAGAGGAGAGAGCCGCTGCAGACGGACACAATGCTGGATCAAGACCAGGCTCAGGTAACTATAAAATAATGAGGGTGAGAGAGAAAGACATATACGGAACCATTTTTTAACTTAATGCAGAGAATGCATTAAAGTAAAAAATGTTTAGGCTGTACAACTACTTAGTATGCTTAGTTAACCGTAATAATTTCTAATTAACACCTTCCTCTCACTCTGTCTTAGCTATTATTTTTCTGTTGGTGTTATTTATTTAAATTTTTTTTATCACTTCCCAGTTACTATCTCAGTTTTGCACAACAAGAAAATGAGAAAAATTGAAAAAAAATATGCTTTTTTTTTACATTTGCATTAGGTTACCGTGCTTTGCATAAGAAACATATTTTTTGTGTGATTTTAAATGTCACAAAGTATAGAATAAAATGTATCCCATTTATTTACAGTAAAAAAACGAACACGGGTCAAAACTGATTTTTTTTCTTTTTTATGTATTTGTGTCTATAGTTTCCATATCAAAGAAAATGATTTTTGCAAAACAATATTGCTAAAAATTATCTTTACACTACACTGCAGAGTATTTGGAAAAAATTAATACTAGCGTCAAAATAACTAATATTTTTAAAGAATTCAAATATATATTGTACCTACCTGTTTTTTTAAAGAACAAGACCACATGCAGTTTTATGCTTTGAAAATATACTTTTATTTTATCATTTGTCTAACTTAATGATTTCACAGTGTGCAAAGTGAAGATAAAATTAGGTTTCTTTGTGTTTTAGAGGTCCACAGTAACATCATTTAATGCTGTAGCCGACACATTGAAAAAAGCAGATTTATAATGTCATCCCTACATAGTGGTTCTAACATTGCATCTATCATTGAAAAAAAAACCTTTCTCATTCCACTATGTGCTTTGTGACCTGGTGCAGCTTTATTAATGTACATGTCATATCTTTCAGAGCATGTTCTAGCTTTGCCCTACCCAAAGACATTTCTATAATTTACTGTTCTACTGGCCATACAAGCAGCCCTACTGAACTTTCTCCTCTTTCTGCTTACTTAACTTGTAAGAGCACAAGGACAAAACTCTACTTTATTGATAGTGTCATTAACTGCTGAAAAAACAGGTCACCCCATGTTTGTCCTTTGTGCAATATATAGCAATAAATGAGTACAGCTCGGTTGACTGTACCATATTTATGCTTTATTTTTATCCATTCTAACGCTGACAGTTTATTCTAATGGAAATATACAATGTGTATTATATCGATGTTAAGATCCGAAAAAAGCTGACATATATCCTCTGAAATTATATCAGTCTTTTTTTAAGAAATTGCATTCAAGTGATCTTAACGGTCACCCGAACAGAGAGCATTATGGACATGCACTGGTGACCTCTTAGATTAAAGTTTCTGCCTCCAGCCTTTAAGTGGAACTTTAGTCAGAAAATTAGGTTCTGCTAGATCACTTTAGGCTGGCCCCTTTTGCAGGCATAGTTATGTAAAACATTAAAAATAAGTGCCTATACTGTTTAAAATCCAGGAAAACACTGTCTCACCCTGCTCCGCACATGCTCAGTTGCTCTCTATATTTAGGAATTTTTAGGCACTGACACATTTTTAGAGGCTGATCTGCTGACAGCCGTAGGGCCAGTTAACACCACGTGCAGTCCAGTGTGTTTTTTTTTTTGTTTTTTTGCATCAAAAACACATGGAAAGTAGGTTATATGGTTTCCAATGGCATAGTTCACACCATTGCGTTTGGTTTCAGGGCGTTCCAGTTTCAGAAAAAACAAGTAAAGCATGTTGCATTTTTCCTGCACTGGCCTGTACTGGAACGTGGGAAAATGCATCAAAAATGCACCGAAATACACTGGAACACATCTAAAACGCATTGAAAACACATCGGGCCCCAGAACATAAAAAAAAAGCAGGGAAAAAAGAAGAAAACAAAAACACATTGAAAATGAACGTGCAAAAACACATCAGGAACAGATCTGGAGTGCGTTTTTGAGGTGTGAACCAGCCCTTAAAATGGAATTAAACCCTTCTAGCCTTTACAGCCAAGGAAGCTGCTTCTGTTTGATCTGCATATACAATAAAACAGTGCAGCGCAAAAAGAATATTAATAAAAACACAAGTTCATGTACAGAAAAAAGTCCATAAGTGCATGTGAAGAAAAGGCTCAATAAATTCACAGCATGCAGTGCAGGTACATAAAGGTGACCAGATATCCTCCACCACACACAAGATGGCCTCTCACCTCACACATTCGACCTTAAAAAGGTCACAGGGCATATATCTCAATAAAAGGATCCTGATCTCACACGTCAGAAGGATGGCTGATGAATCAGTAAGCATCACAATGACATCAAATCCTGCAGTTTCGCTCCACCATAAAAATGAACAGAAAAGGCAATCTAGTGCTCTCTGGTATGGCAGTTTAATTGGGTTAAAAACATTTAAAATAACTCACATGCTGAAGCACTCGAACCGCGAGTGCCAACAGATACAGCGTGCAGCATGACCATGTAAACACACACACAGGCAGCGGTGATCGCGGGTGACGTCCTAGGTGGCTCCTCCCCCATACGCGTTACGGCCTATGGGGAGGACTTCATCAGCGTGGGGAAGGAAGACACGCGGACGTCCCGCTATTGATGGCTTATATGATGTCATGGCAACAGCTCAGCTACCAATCGGACCCTCAGAAGGATCACACAAGATGAACATCTTTAATAGCAGGAAGGGTGCCCGATCACTGATTACGTATATCAAGATACATTTAATTAAAATAGGTACATATTATCAAATGCCTACAGACTGGTCAGTTACTGCATAGATAAGTAAAAAATAAAAATATAAAAAACGGGAAGAAAAACCTCCACCAATATATTCACTTGCGATCACCGCCTTCATGCTATTTTTGACACTCTTTTGCCTATTATTACAGAAAATGGGCATTTTTTCAATTTGTCAGATTCAGCTTTTATTGATTTCATTGGGGTTCGGATTCAGCATTTAAACATCTTTAAAGTTCACTTAACACTTAGGCCCCGTACACACCAGAGGATATCCGCTGGAAACGGTCCGCCGTCCTCTGGTGTGAATATTCACCACTATTATCTAATCATATAAAAAGCATGAAAATGATTGGGTAGTTGAGGTTTTACTTGATACCATAGGTAGGTGAAGCCTATTGCATTAGGGTGTGCACCCCAAAGCTCAAACACACATGCCTTTCTCTGCAGCCTCAGCTGCACTGGACAGTGAATGAACAGGAAAGTACTCTGTGATGAGTGGCTTCCTGTTCATTCACAGAGTGAAGCACAGTTTCCTATGCTTCCATTATGAATGAACACAGTGAGTGAATGTGTTCAATGTGTTCATTTAGAAAAGGACAGGGCCGGTAAATTACATATTTACCAGCACTTTCCACCTCTCTCCATTCTGAAACATGGGGGGAAGCCCAGGCAATAGGGGGTATCTGCACCGCCCGCAGTGATATAGGGTGTGCCCAGGCACACCTGGCATACCCCTTACGCACGCCTATGCTTGATACATGTGTTGATACAAATAGAATAAAGCTGAACCGTAGGCAAAAGGAGAAATACATAAATAAAATACATACTGTATAAGGGAGCTGTTCTACCTGCCAAATGATTTGTATTTCTGTCCATCCAGTTCTGAAATATACACAGCTCTGTCACACAACAAAGTCATGTCATGCCAGGAAAGAGATTAAACTTAGCATATGATGTATATGATACTCTGTATGAGTGTACAAAAAAAATGTAGAAACTGGAGATCATAGGCAATCCACTTAAAAGTTTTGATTATTCTAAAATAATGTAAACATTAACTTACTTAAAGTGTTACTAAACCCACAACAGTAAAACCGGTCTGTATATGCAGTAAAGCATGCTTGTTATACTCACTGTGAAACCTAAAGGGTTAATCCTCTGCATTGTGTAAAAAGGATGTTCGATCCCGTATGCACAGATCCTCCCCTTCTTCCCCTGACTCCAATATATATTTTCTGATCTTTACAGAGCCATGGGACAGGCTGCACATGCTCAGTTTGGTGTGTATTGCTAGATAGTTTTTTTTTCTTGGGAGAGTGCATGTGATCAGCCAATCAGCACTGTCCAGACAGAAAGTCAGGGGTCCTGCATTCTTATAGGAAAATCCTGGGAGAATGGAAAGTCCTCCTACAAGGTTTAACCAGACACTGATAGAAGTCACAATACTGCTGATGAGAAAACGTATTTAGCAGTTTATATTTACTAAAATAATTGTATTTCCATGTTCGTATACTGTGGGAGACCAGATATAGTGAATGCAGGGTCCTGGGTTTAGTAACACTTTAATCACGCCTAATCACAGATGGAAAATGACTATTACCACTTCAGCCCCGGACCATTTTGCTGGTCAATGACTGGGCCACTTTTTGCGATACGGCACTGCTTCGATTTAACTGACAATTGCACAACGTGGCTCCCAAACAAAATTGGCGTCCTTTTTTTCCCACAAATAGAGCTTTCTTTTGTTGGTATTTGATCACCTCTGCAGCTTTTATTTTTTGCGCTATAAACAAAAATAGAGCGACAATTTTGAAAAAAAATAATATTTTTAACTTTTTGCTATAATAAATATCCCCCAAAAATATATATAAAAAAATGATTTTTTTCCTCAGTTTAGGCTGATACGTATTCTTCTACATATTTTTCGTAAAAAAAATCGCAATAAGCGTTTATTGATTGGTTTGCGCAAAAGTTATAGCATCTACAAAATAGGGAATAGTTTTATGGCATTTTTATTAATATTTTTTTTTTTACTAGTCATGACGGCGATCTGCGATTTTTATCGATACTGTGACCTTATGGCGGACACTTCGGACACTTTCGACACATTTTTGGGACCATTGGCATTTTTATAGCGATCAGTGCTAATAAAAAGGCATTGATTACTGTAAAAATGTCACTGGCAGGGAAGGGGTTAACACTAGGGGGCGATCAAGGGGTTAATTATGTTCCCTATAGTGTGTTCTAACTGAAGGGGGGTGGGACTGACTAGGGGAAATGACAGATCGCTGTTCATACGTTCAGTCATTTCTCCCCCTGAAAGAACCGGAAGCTGTGTGTTTACACACACAGCTCCCGGTTCTCGCTCTATAACGAGCGATTGCGCCCGGCGGTGATCGCACCCGCTGAGCACTGCATCGGCACCAGGGGCGAGCAGGGGGTGCACGCACGCGCCCCTAGTGGACGCAATGCAAAATCACGTTACGTGATTTTGCGCAGCCGAGCAGACTTGCCGCCGTAAAACTACCGTGGGTGGTCGGCAAGCGGTTAATAACAAGATGAGTGCAAAAGTGAATCTGACCCCCTTGGAAGAGGTCATTACAAAAACAACAGGTAAGGCAATGTGACCCAACACTCCTGGAGGACATTTTTGGGTGAAAGGAATTGTGTGCTCTTACCTGAGAGTGAAATTACACAAATCTAATACATACACTATAATTCATGTTACACATGGCATAAGTTTTTTTTTTTTTGTAAATTAGTTTAAAGAAAATTAATTATCTTGAAACTATTCTAATGTTTTAGACTCAAATAATGAGCTTTACTTGGCTGAATTCATTAGTGCTAATCTGAATTTTAACTTTTTTTCTGCAACATTCACCCTAAGGATGTGATGATAACAAGCTGTCTATACATCCCTAATCATCATTACCACCCACATCCCAACTTTCTGACCACGTAGGTTGGGAAAAGTCAACAAGCGTGACAGGTCAGTATGATTGGTTTTAATTAGGAGTTTAATTTCATAAAGAGAAGAGCATAAATGACAGGCTACAGGAACAGCATGCAGAGTGAATCACTTCCATGCCAACTGTTCCTGATTGTCCAAAAAAGAAACCTCATGCTGTTACATGTTAAATTCTGCATCTCAGACTGACAGGCTCAGAACAAACTATTTTTAATATATTTTCATGTATTTTATCAGTTGTTCTCAGCACAGATTTCAAACTTAACTCCTAATGAATACAGTAGCAATGCAAAAATAAAAAAAAGCGGAGAGCGGGTATTTTGATTTATTAAAGGGCAACACTAAAACCATACAATTCATTTAAATTGTCTGTAAGGGGGGATGCCTTAAAGCAGGGGTCAGCAACCTTTTTTCCACTTAAGAGCCGGATTCAATGTATGTGAATTCATGGAGGGCCGCATTCACCTGCTAATAAATGAAAATAATAATCTGGACCCCTTCACATTACACAGCCTCCGTACTTCTGGACCCCTTTACATTACACAGCCCTGCACTTCTGGACCCCTTAACATTACACAGCCTCCGTACTTCTGGACCCCTTTACATTACACAGCCCTGCACCTCTGACCCCTTTACATTACACAGCCCCTCACTTCTGGACCCCTTTACATTACATAGCACCCTGCACCTCTGGACCCCTTTATATTACATGATAGTGATGACCCTGATACAATCTCAGGGCTAACCCATTTCTGCTGTTTGATTCAAATTATAAGGTGAAATATACAGAGCAGAAAAATAATCTACATCTCACCTTTTTCAGCATCCAACTCCAAGAGAGGAGCTAGCTGGGCCTGCACAGCTCTTTTATTTCCAACATAAAATCACAAATACATGCATTTGATTGGTTAGCTTACACATTTCCCAGCCCCCTTATTACACGCCCCCTGTGACGTCTGTACTTGGCATGGAGCCCTCATAGGTCAGTTTACATAAAGGGTGGTCTCTTCTTGGAAGTCCAGTTTTGGGCATGCACACACACCCTTCTTGTCATGTGGCATAAAAGTCCCCTTGTGTCTTTCATTCAGACTCATTCGCCATCTTGCTCCTTCGATGGTGGGGGCTATGGGAGGAACTGTTTAGGAGCAAGGGGTGGAAGTCCATATTTGGAAATAGTTCTCTGGTCACGGGACATAAAATTCCTTCGGTGAGATGAAGAGAATGGGGAGGGAAGGTTGAAGTCCACTTTAGAATGCAGTAGGGGGAAGGGGGGGATGGAGTGAGTGGATGACACATCTGTTCTTAATAATAGTCCTTTTGTATATCCATCCAGGTAGAAATATACTTTAAAAACATATCTGACAAAACTTCATGTAAGGATAATATCTGCATTGCAACACATACCCATACATACATATGCATATATATCTTATATGGATAATGAATATTAATACAAATAAAATAAATAATGAAAGAAAAGCAACACTTGGCAACATTTGAGTGATTTTAACACTAAGTAACATAGAATAAAATATTCATTTTATTTTCACTTCCACCACATACAGAGCCCTGCACCTCTGGACCCCTTTATATTACAGAGACCTGCACCTCTGGACCCCTTTACATTACACAGATCCCCTGCATATTACACAGCTCTCCCTGCACACAACACAACCCCCCTACCCAGCCCCCCCTGCATATTATACAGCCCCCCCCCCCGTCATGCTTTAAAATTTCGCACACGTGGAATAGCAAGAAAGTATGGTAAATAAAAATCTCCATAGGCGATGCTTTAAATATTTCTACAGGATGCCAGTTTAGAGTTACAGAGGAGGTCTTGTACTAGAATTATTGCTCTCACTCTAACAATTGCGACAATACCTCATATGTGTGGTTTCAACACTGTTTACATTTGCGGTCACGACTTACGTAAGCATTCGCTTCTGCGCGCGAGCACGGAGGGATGGGCTTCTTCTAATAACTTTTTTTGCTGTCAGAGAAATGTAAACATCCCTTGTGACTGTAATAGGCATACCTACCAACATTTTGAGATGGGAATAAGGGACACCTACTAGAAAACATATGTAGGCATATGACACACCCCTGCCATGCCCCTTAAAGGGGACATAACCCCCCAAAAAGTTTAATTAAATGCACAAGTGCTTTTTTTTTACCACTAATATTCCTTTATATTGGCTTTTAACATTTATAAAAATGCAGCAATTTAGAATTTGGATGAAAGGCTTGGCACTGGGAAATACTTTTTGAAAGATAAATAGTGCATTTTATATACAGTAAATTGTCACTGGTTGCAAGACGCCAGGCAGCGCCGTCCCTAGCAACCAGTTCTGGAAATGTAGTTACTAGTTAGTAGGGGGTGACTGTGTCCTCTATTTCATTCCGGGACACTGTATTGTCCCGGAATGAAGGTGCCCGGGACCCAGGACAGACATGTCAATTGCGGGACAGTCCCAGGAAATCCGGGACACATGGGCACCCTACCTCCTTCATCAGACCTTTATTCTAGATGCATTTAAAAAAAAAGCTGTGTACCACATCCTTATACCACTTCCTTATTCAGGCATTCAGTCTGCCTGGCTAAGAAAGGAAGAGTACAGTGAGAGTGTGCCTCACCCCTTCTAAACTATACCAGTTCACATTTCCCCAACATTGTTAGGGATATATGGGGGTCTGTGAAGGGGACATAACAGAATTTTGAATTCTTCATTAGAATAAGGAGGCTTCCAGATATTGGGCCCTTCCCCTTACATGCATCTTATCACCAATAGAGTTTCCTGGGTATATAGGAAGCTGTCAGCCGATTTACCTTTCTTGCATCTTTAAAAAACCTATATATCAGCTTTGCGTTTGCTGACCCTTTAAATAGTTTGACATTTCATTTTCAACTATTACAACAGTATCATAATCATGTCATTTAATTACTGCAATCTATCTATCTATCTATCTATCTATCTATCTATCTATCTATCTATCTATCTATCTATCTATCTATCTATCTATCTATCTATCTATCTATCTATCTATCTATCTATCTATCTAGCTATCTAGCTATCTATCTAGCTATCTATCTATGTCTATCTTTATCTCTATCTCCTTGTCTGCCAGTCAATTATGAAGAATCAATTTTTGTTAATGAAATTGGAAAGCTGGGTTTCATCTATTGCAACAACGGATAGCTTTGTATCTGACAGTCTATTGCAGTATTTGGAGTATGGCCATGCACCATACAATGACTAGGTTCTTCTAACAGGTGTGTTATCACTATGAAAATGATTGGAGTCAACAAGCTGCGATATGATTTCAGCATGCACCAGCAGGAGCTCATCATTCTCCAGAAGATATCATTATTTAGTGCACATTACATCATAGTTGTCTGGTTTGACTGTAAATAACAAATGTTTTCTTATGCGTTTGGAATGTAAAATTTCTTTAACTACTTAAGGACCGGAAGATTTTCCCCTTTAATGACCAGGCCATTTTTTGCGATACAGCACTGCAACGCTTTAACTGACAATTGCGTGGTCGTACGATGCTGTACCCAAACAAAATTGACATCCTTTTTTTCCATAAATAGAGCTTTCTTTTGGTGGTATTTGATCACCTCTGCGGTTTTTATTTTTGCGCTATAAACAAAAAAATACTTTTTGTTAAAATAAATATCCCCCCCCCAAAAAAATCTTCATCAGTTTAGGCCAATATGTATTCTTCTAAATATTTTTGGTAAAAAAAAATCGCAATATTGATTGTTTGCGCAAAAGTTATAGCGTCCACAAAATATTATTATTATTATTATTATTATTATTATTATTATTATTATTATTATACCGGATTTATATAGCACCAACAGTTTGAGGGGATAGATTTATGTAATTTTTATTATTTTTTCTTTTTTTACTAGTAATAGCAATGATCAGTGATTTTTAGCAAGACTGTGACATTGCAGCGGACAGATCGGACACTTTTGACACTTTTTTAGGACCACTGACATTTATACAGTGATCAGTGCTATAAAAATGCACTGATTACTGTATACATGGCACTGGCAGGGAAAGGGTTAACACTAGGGGATGTTTCTAACTGTGTGGGGAGTATTGGATCCCCTGTTCTTCCTCTGACCATAGCCAGAACACCAGTCCTACTAACTCCACCAGTAGAGATGGGCTGAACACCCCCTGTTCGGTTTGCAGCATAACTCACGAACAGAGGAAAAGTTCTACCCCAGACAGCGAACAAAAGTGCCTTTTTTGAAGGCTTATATGCAAGTAATTGGCCATACAATGGGAATGGTGTTCCAGGTACTGCCCTGGGGGACATATATCAATGCAAATTTATTTTGTAACTAATTTATTTCAGGAGCAGTGATTTTAATGATGTTTAAAGTGCATCAATAAAAATGAAAAATTCCTTTAAATATAGTGCTTGGGGGGTCCCCTTAGTCTGCCTGTAAAGGGACGCAACTGTAGCACGTATAGAACGTGCTACAGCAAAAATCAAATTTCTAAAGAAAATAAATGAATCAAATCACATTTAAATTGACTTGTGGTTGCAATTGTCCCCCCCCCCCCACTCAAAAGCATCTTGTTCCATGTTGATAAGGACAAGGGTCTCTTCCCCACAACCCTGGGCTGTGGTTGTGAGGGTCTGCGGTTGGGGGCTAGGGATGAGCAGAACACCTCCTGTTCAGTTTGCACCAGAACCTTCGAACGGACCGAACGTTCGCACAAACTTTAGAACCCCATTGTAGTCTATGGGACTCGAACGTTCGAATTCAAAAGTGCTAAGTTTTTTCGGGAGCAGTGATTTTAATGATGCTTAAAGTGAAAAAAAAATTGAAAAATTCCTTTAACCACTTCCATACTAGGCACTTATACACCTTCCTGCCCAAGCCAATTTTCAGCTTTCAGCGCTGTCGCAATTTGAATGACAATTGCACAGTCATGCTACACTGTACCCAAACAAATTTTTCATCATTTTGTTCCCACAAATAGAGCTTTCTTTTGGTGGTATTTGATCACCTCTGCAATGTTTATTTTTTGCATATATTCTCTACACACTGTGGGCCGGATTCCAATACATTGCAGTATCTGTCGGCGCGGCGTAACGTATCGCAGATACGGTACGCCGCCGTAACTTAGGGCGCAAGTTCCATATGCAGAAAGAACTTGCGCCCTTAGTTACGGTGGCGTAACGTATTTGGGCCGGTGTAAGCCTGCCTAATTCAAATGGGGATGATGTGGGCGTGTTTTATGTATATTAACTGTGACCCCGCGTATGTGACGTTTTTTTACGAACGGCGCATGCGCCGTTCGTGAAAAAATCCCAGTGTGCATGCTCGAAATTACGCCGCAAAACGTCAATGCTTTAGACGTGAACGTAACTTACGTACAGCCCTATTCGCGAACGACTTACGCAAACGACGTAAAATTTTCAAAACTCAACGCGGGAACGACGTCCATACTTAACATAGGATACGCAGCAGGGGTAACTTTACGCCGGAAAAAGCCTAACGTAAACGACGTAAAAAAATGCACCGGCCGGACGTACGTTTCTGAATCGGCGTAAATACCTAATTAGCATATTCCTTGTGTAAATATACGGAAGCGCCACCTAGCGGCCAGAGTAAATATGCAGCCTAAGATACGACGGTGTAAGACACTTACGCTGGTCGGATCTTAGGGAAATCTATGCGTAACTGATTCTATGAATCAGTCGCATAGATACGACGGCCCGCACTCAGAGATACGATGGCGTATCCGGAGATATGCCATCGTATCTCCTTTCTGAATCTGGCCCTGTAACTGTAACTGACTAGCCTGCCTGCCTGCTCTAACTGCAAAAAATTACACTCTCTCTCTCTTTGTCTCTCTCGTCTCTGTAAACCACCGCAACACACTACACAAAGCTGCCAGGGAGGTGGTCTTATATAGTGTGGGGCGTGTACTAAACTCCCTGAGCCATAATTGGCCAAAGCCACCCTGGCTTTGGCCAATTATGGCTCTCCGTTTTTTGCAGCTTGTGATTGGCCAAGCATGCTTGGCCAATCATCAGCCAGCAATGCACTGCGATGCCGCAGTAAATTATGGGCCGTGACACGCCACTCGAATTTGGCGCGAACGGCCCATAACATTCGTTAATTGGCGAATGGTCGAACATACGATGTTCGAGTCGAACATGGGTTTGACTCGAACACGAAGCTCATCCCTATTGGGAGCATATCAGAATCTGGAAGCCCACTTTAACAAGGGGGCCCCCAGTAGACTTGTGAGTAGAGTTGAGCGAACCCGAACTGTAACGTTCGGGTTCGGTACGGACTTTGGGTTTTTCCCGAACCCGGACCCGAACCCGAATAATTGGAAAAAGTTTGGGTTCGGAGTTCGGGGGGAAAAAAATGCGCGGAGGTCCCCGCAAATTCAAATGGATATTAAGGGGAACCCCACCGTCAATTAAAAAAAAAAAAGACGTGCGGTTCCCCCTAAATATCCATAACCAGACCCTTCAGGTCTGGTGTGGATTTTAAGGGGAACTCCACCCCAAATTAAAAAAAAATGGCGTGGAGTTCCCCCTAAAATCCACACCAGACCCCTTATCCAAGCACGTTGACCTGGCCGGCCGCAGAAAAGAGGGGGGGCAGAGTGCGGCCCCCCTCTCCTGAACCACACCAGGCCACATGCCCTCAACATTGGGAGGGTGCTTTGGGGTGCCCCCAAAGCACCTTGTCCCCATGTTGATGGGGACAAGGGTCTCATCCCCACAACCCTTGCCCGGTGGTTGTGGGGGTATGCGGGTGGGAGGCTTATCAGAATCTGGAAGACCCCTTTAACAAAGGGGACCTCCAGATCCTGACCCCCCCCCCCCTGTGTGAAATGGTAATGGTACCCCTACCATTTCACGAAGGAAGTGAAAATAGTAGTTGTCTGAAAAAAAAACACACACACCGTTGAACAAAATACTTTATTAATTAAACCAAATAAAAATCCAGCGGTAAAAATAGACGATCCATGCTGCTCCCTGATCCATCGTTGTCTTGTATCCAGCGGCGCATGAGTTCCCCAGCGACGGGTGTACGGGTGTTCTCGCCCACGATTGGTCCAGTAATGAGAAGATCCATCCATTTAGAGCACAGCTCCGCGAATGATGCGCCGGAGCTTGACGTTTCTTTTATAGGGGAGGCGGGCCACGCGTCACGTGACCCCGCCCCCTCTGATGCACACTGTGCTACGTCACTGGGAAAGCCCTATTCCTTACTAAGCTGTGCTCTGAATCGATGGATCTTCTCATCGCTGAACCAATCGTAGGCGAGAACACCCGTACACCCGTCGGTGAAGAACTCATCCGCCGCTGGATACAAGACAACGATTGATCAGGGAGCGGCATGGATCGTCTATTACGATACGTTTATTTGTTTCCGGATAATTCGTTATTTCTGTAAGTATTCTGTAAGTATAACGAACCGATTAGTTTCATTGTTTAATTGTTTTTTTTCAGATAATTCGTTATATATATATATATATATATATATATATATATATATATTTATATTAATTTTTTTTTGTAATAACGAATCGTAATTCTGAAAGTAATTTTTTTTATTGATCCATTAACACACACACAATGATACACAATGACAATGTCTCTTTTGCTGCTTCTCAAAACTTGTCTCTTCTGCTCAAATACAACACCCTTCTCACTCAGTTCTCAGGAATGAACTTTGCCAGAATTAATAATCCAACCTCAAGCACAGAATGAATCAGCTGATTGGGCTGTAAGATTTACTCCCAGTCAACCTGCTGTTTCATTAGACCATTAACAAATTAATAATGAATCATGCCTAATTAATTTCGTTGTTTTCATTATAATTTCTTTCATATTCGTTTAAATTCGTTATTTTTTTCTTCGGACATTCGGATACAAAATTCATTTTGACTGTGTCCCCCGATGTAAATCCATCGTCAATCACACCGCTCACCGCACTCAAAAAAAAAAAACACTTCCCACTCATTGACAGACAACTCCTCTGCCATTTGACAGTTCTTATATAGGTAAAGGCGGCGCCACCTGGCGATGTCACGTGCTGGCACTGCCCCCCTTTTTTCTGCATGCATCTAAATGAAGGTGATAACTCAGTTTGAATGGCACTATTGAGGCACAAATAAATGCAGGTTTGACAGTGCCAATGTGAATGAGGTCTTAAAGGAGTTGTAAAGGAAAACATTTTTTTGCCTAAAATTAATGTCTGCAAGGTAGACAGACAGAATAGTGTAATGATTCTGTTAAAAAACTAGTAAATACCTATTAAATTCCTTCATCTATATCACCTCCGACATTTCCCAGTATGTTGAATAAATAAAAGTGAAACGTCCACTGTGAAAGAATATCTCTTATATAAAGAGAAAAACACCAAAGTGATACAATTATTACTAGCACTGTGTGAAATACAGTGATTGATGAGCACAATGGACATGGATAATCCAGTGTGTATGTGTAATCATGAATCTAAACAAAATTGAAAAAACAGTTGTGACAAAAGTTCATATGTGACAATTCCTATGTCAAACAGGAGTGATTGAATATCCCAAATGGTGACTGGGTGTCCGTGTACAGTGATGAGACAATCCTCATAAGCAGCTGAGCTCACGGTGCGCTTACCTCACCAACATGCAATGACAGCATGGTATCTCCTCAGATGGAATGTGTCTCGGGAAACGAATCCTCCTCAACTTCCCTGTAGTGACAACAGCTGGGGGCCTGTAGATTGTAGAAACAGCGTCCTTCTAACTGTATGTGCTGCTACGGTCTTCACAAAGATGGAGGCTCCGTGTGCAAAAGCACTCAAGATGACCCAAAATAAATGGAAAAAACTCCAATAGTGAAGTAATTCTAAAAGGGTTTATTTAAGTCCACAGGGTAAAACAAACAAGGTTCAGCTTAGCAGAGCCTGAACAAAATGAACAGCGAAAAGAAACGGCTGTGTGAATGGGCCGATACGTCACTTCCGGTCACGTCTTTAGATGCCTTACGCGTTGCGTCACGACACGTGACTTCATCAGAGGCCTCACATGTTGTTCAGGCTCTGCTAAGCTGAACCTTGTTTGTTTTACCCTGTGGACTTAAATAAACCCTTTTAGAATTACTTCACTATTGGAGTTTTTTCCGTTTATTTTGGGTCATCTTGAGTGCTTTTGCACACGGAGCCTCCATCTTTGTGAAGACCGTAGCAGCACATACAGTTAGAAGGACGCTGTTTCTACAATCTACAGGCCCCCAGCTGTTGTCACTACAGGGAAGTTGAGGAGGATTCGTTTCCCGAGACACATTCCATCTGAGGAGATACCATGCTGTCATTGCATGTTGGTGAGGTAAGCGCACCGTGAGCTCAGCTGCTTATGAGGATTGTCTCATCACTGTACACGGACACCCAGTCACCATTTGGGATATTCAATCACTCCTGTTTGACATAGGAATTGTCACATATGAACTTTTGTCACAACTGTTTTTTCAATTTTGTTTAGATTCATGATTACACATACACACTGGATTATCCATATCCATTGTGCTCATCAATCACTGTATTTCACACAGTGCTAGTAATAATTGTATCACTTTGGTGTTTTTCTCTTTATATAAGAGATATTCTTTCACAGTGGACGTTTCACTTTTATTTATTCAATTTTCTATTACACTATTGTTTTTTGCGCTCATCATTCACTTTATTCGAATTATTCATTTGTTGTTATTGCAATTTTAGATTTGAGCAGCATTAATTTATAATTTCATCTTATAGTTTTATTTTCCACCCCTCACTTTGGGTTATTGGCTAGCGCTTTAGTTTTCCCTTTTTATATTTCCCAGTATGCATTGCGGCACGCCCAGTAATTCACACCTCCTTGAAGTCTCTAACACGTAGAGAGCGTCCTGCCGCACAGATGTAGTTCCCAGATAGGGCGAGCACGTTACTGACCACCGCAGTAAAGCCTTCCTTCATGGTGGTGAGTAACAATCAGACAAGCAGGAAGTGAACAGAACAGAGAAGAAATAGAGCAACTTCTGAGCAAAAACGAACAATGAGGAAGTGAAAAGAGGAATGTCTGCAGATAAAGGATGCCTATTATGAAAAAAAATGTTTTCCTTTACAACCCCTTTAAGTAAAGTATTGAGTTAATTTCTACCATTTGCTATTTGTAATTGTAGCAGATTGGAATGCAGCAGTAATAAGAGACTCCAGGAAATGGAGACGTATTGAGATGAGCCTGCATCCATCTTCCATGTGTCCAGTGTTCCTGTTATTAACACTAAGCCCCCATTCACATCTAGGCGTTTTTACACCTATAGTGCTACGCCGCTGCCGCCAGAGGGATGAGAACACATGTCCCTCTATGGAAATGGTTCACATCTCCACGCCGAACGCCGGACGCCTGACGCCTGACGCCTGAAAAAAGGTCCCGGACCTTTTTTTCAGGCGGCTTTCGGCGTTCGGCTAGGAGATGGGAAGCATCTCCATAGAGGGGGTCAATCTGGGGCACATCTAGGTGGACAATACCGGCGTTTTGTCGCCGCAAATCGCGGTACAAAACGCCGCTATTTCTACCGCGATTTGCGGCGACAAAACACCGCGAATTTGTCTGCCTAGGTGTGAATGGAGCCTTAAGCCTGGGACATTACTTGTCTGTGACTACACTTCTTGTTATCAGGATTTTCTTTGTATATTAAAGTGATTGTAAAGTCTTGTTTGAAAAAATAAAAAAATAACAAACATGTTATACTTTCTTGCTTTATAAAGTTGGTTTTGCACTGAGCAGCCTGGATCCTCCTCTTCTTGGGTCCCTATTCTGTGCTCCTGCCGAGTCATAGCTTCTTGTGTCTATTCAGACATGGAGCAGTGACCCGACCCGACCCCTCTCTCTCCTGATTGGCTGAATGATTTTAATTGACAGCAGTGGGAGCCAATCGCGCTGCGCTGTTGTCTCAGCGAGGAGGAGGGGAGTCCCGGGCAGCTTAGACACATCGTTGGATAAAGACATGCTCAGGTAAGTATTAGGGGGCTAATGGGGGGTTGCTGTAAACCAGATGTCCAGGGCACCCCACCCCCTTACATCACCAGAAGTCAAGAGTCCACCCTCCCTTACATTACAGCACACTCCCTTTACCTTGTGCTGTTTCCAGAAAGAGGCTGGGGGCAAAGCTGGGAAGCAGAAGAAGCTAGGTCTGGAGGAGGACCAGAGGAGAGCTGGAGTCAGCTGCCACAGTCTGCTAAATGCTGCCGACTGCTGAGATAGGGGGGCAGAGAAGAACTCTCCGCAGCTGCACAGAGAGGCACAAGATCTGTAGAAGGAGTTCTGTCCTCCTCTCTGCTGTTGACTGCTGAGACAATGTGGGGGCGGAGACAAGGGGAGGGCCGCCGCTGCAGGAGAGGTGTGAGGGCCACATGAAATTGGCCCGGTCTGCAAGATTTGGCCCACAGGTCTTGTGTTTGACACATATGTGTTAAGTTCTCCAACAACCCCCTCCTTCCCGCAAATCATACAGCTTTGGCTGTAGTTGCATCCTTTTATACTTACCTTTCTGCTGCCTATCTTAGTATTCCCCTTAGTTTTTATGCAACGTATGGACTTCCAATTAACTCTGCAATATTTAGTAAATGACTTACGGGCGCCTCTGGAAACATCTACCTGCTTAAATGCATCAATATTTTACCCAGCCAACAGATATATATTTGCCTTTTGGGCTAGTTGTAATCCAGGATTATATTGGGAACATTATGTCAGTATGAGAAGTTTATTGTAACTATTACTCCAATCAATTCCCAATTCCAGGAGCTGTTAGTGTGACTGGTTGAATGGATGTATGTGCAGCTGCGATCCCCCTTTTAATGACAACATTGTCTTTTAAATAATTGCTTTGGAAGGTATACACTCAGATTTGTATTGTTGCTTTTTAATATCATAGTGTTTTTTCTACAATAAAATTAATTAAATGTAACCGTAGTGTCCGGTAGTTGTGGCCTTCTTGGAAGGTTTTTTTCCTTCCCATTTTTCACATTCAGGCCTCGTACACACGACCGTTTTCCTCGACAGAATCCATCAAGAAACTTGGTGGCAGAGCTTTTTTGCTGAGGAAAACGGTTGTGTGTATGCTTTTCATCGAGAAAACTGTCGAGGACCTCGACGAGGAAAAAAGAAGTTCTCTTTTTCCTCGATGGGAGTTTCAATTTCCTCGTTGTGTTCCTCGTAGGGCTGTTTTTTGACGAGAAACACGTTCGTGTGTATGCTTAGAAACCAGCGCATGCTCAGAATAAAGTATGAGACGGGAGCGCACCTTCGGTAAAAGTAGCGTTTGTAATGAAGATAGCACATTTGTCACGCTGTAACAGACTGAAAAGTGCAAATCGTCTCTTACCAAACTTTTACTTAACACGCAGTAACATGAGATTAGCAAAAGCAGCCCCAAGGGTTGTGCCAGTGGAATCGAACTTCCCCTGCCGTTGGATGTGTTGTATGTCGCCGCGTTACAGAACGAGGAGATTTGGTCTTGACAGTGTGTACGCAATGAAAGTTTGTCGAGTTTCGTGACAGGCCTAACAAGGAACTCGTCGAGGAAAATGATGTGTCTTTTCCGACGAGTTCCTCGGTCGTGTGTACAAGGCCTCAGGTGTATTTAGTAAGGCTATGCAAAATAACTAAAACAAGCCATTTAGATTTATCTTTTTGCAGTCTCATGAAATAAGAAATCTTGCTGATTGGTAGCTAGGGGTTTCACATCTCTACCTTTGACTCTGTTTTAAATCATCTGTTTTGAGTAATACAGCTCAAGTCCACTAACCCAAAGCAACTAATCAGACTACAGTTGTATTTGTTATAAATAATATAAACCCTATGGGCCAGATTCACGTAGGAGCGCGTATCGTTGTTCCGGCGTAGCGTATCCTATTTACACTACGCCTCCGCAACTTAGACGGGCAAGTGCAGTATTCACAAAGCACTTGCTCCGTAAGTTGCGGCGGCGTAGCGTAAATTGGCTGGCGTAAGCCCGCCTAATTCAAATGTGGAAGAGGTGGGCGTGTTGTATGTAAATCAATCGTGACCCCACGTAAATGACACGCTTAACCCCTTAACGCCCGCCGCACGACTATTTACGTCCGCAGAATGGCACGGACAGGCAGAAGGACGTATATATACGTCCTTGCCTTCTAGCGGGTGGGGGGTCCGATCGGGACCCCCTCCGCTGCGTGCGGCGGGCGGGTTCGATCGGGGAGCGATCCGGGACGACGGCGCGGCTATTCGTTTATAGCCGCTCCGTCGCGATCGCTCCCCGGAGCTGAAGCACGGGGGGAAGCCGTATGTAAACACGGCTTCCCCGTGCTTCACTGTGGCGGCGTATCGATCGAGTGATCCCTTTTATAAGGGAGACTCGATCGATGACGTCAGTCCTACAGCCACACCCCCCTACCGTTGTAAACACACACTAAGTGAACACTAACCCCTACAGCGCCCCCTGTGGTTAACTCCCAAACGGCAACTGTCATTTTCACAATAAACAAAGTTAGTCCCATAGAATGTATTGCCCTAGCCATAAAGCCTCATGCATATCTACTGAATTTGGCGAAATGTTCTGCAGTATTTATGTGAAATCATTCTTTCTGATTTATTTGGCTGAAAAAATCTTTTAAACTGCAATGCTTTTCTAAAGGGCACGCTGCTAACACAATTTTAGCCCAAGGTTCTGCATTTTTCATATATCTTATTTATAACAAAAGAGAAGAGAAAAAAATACATTTGGAACTTTCCCAGAGAACAGAAGCAATAAACAGAACTTCAGTGATCAGAATAAAATGTCATATCTACATTTTGCATGTCATTTTGTGTCTGAATAATTGATGATTTTTAATTGGCTGTCAGGTTTCTGAGCTTTTTATCTAAAAGTTTTCAACTCAAGAAGCAGACGTACACATTGTGTATTGTATGATTTGACTTTTCGGCAGAACTTTGCAGCTCTCTGAGTTTATGGAACATTTGGTTAGGTAATTATTTGGTTCTTGCTAGGTTGGCATTTGCTCCCTCTTGGGGAACCTTTTGTTCTCATCATAAAAATAAGACACTAAGGAACTGCTGCCTTCATTTCACTGACATTCATAAAACCTTATGTAACATCTTTACTGTTACACTAAAAAAGGAATATTCTCTATGCTGTTTTTTTCAAAACATCTTTCCAAGAATGGTGTTATAACATATAATGATTATATGGGCCTGATTTGCTAAAGCTGAAGGTTCCATCCACAGGCTGGTGATTGCCAAGGCAGAATAAAATGTCCTTCTCTATATTTCTTAAAAAAACACTTTCAGTGCAAACACATGTTGTTATATAACTTTAGTAATAACTGCCACTTGCACACATATTTACTGGTCACTCAAAACCCATCAATATTTCTAATTCCAAGCTATCCTTCCTAGGACCAAGCCTACCGTATTTGCCGGCGTATAAGACGACTGGGCGTATAAGACGACTCCCTAATTTTCCAGCTAAAATGTTGGTTTTGGTATATACTCACCTTGTAAGACGACCCCCTTCCTACTAGTCATGCCTCACCTCACTGTGTCATTACTTGCCAGACTGTGCCACTATTACATGCCAGACTGTGCCACCATTACATGCCTCACTGTGCCATTACATGGCAGACTGTGCACCATTACATGCCTCCATTACATGCCTCACTGTGTCACTGCATACCTCACTGTGCCATTGCATGTCTCGACGATCCCTTACCTTATCCCTGACATGCAGAATCTGTCAGACCGTGACCATCCATTTTTCAAAAGTTGCGCCTCCTCCTTCTGCTGTTCCGTGATAGGCAGAACACTCAGCTTCCCAGGAGACGCTGTGTTCAGTGTTTTGCCTATGACGGATGCCCTCTCGTCTGAGACCGAGAACAAGAGGGTATCCGTGATAGGCAGAACACTGAACAGAGGCTCTGCTGGGAAGCTGAGTGTTCTGCCTATCACGGAACAGCAGAAGGAGGAGGCGCAGCTTTTGAAAAATGGACGGCTGCGGTCTGCATGTTAGGTTACCGGCTTTCAGGGGTTGAAATGTCGTCTTATTCCCCCAGAAAATACGGTTGTTAATAGAGCTGTGTTCTCTTCAATCATCAGTTACTGTGCTAGCAAAAAAAAAATCTAATTTTGTAAATTTGTATATTGTGATCATTTCTACTTATAAGCATCTCTCGTGTATGGAAAATAAGTTTTGTTTTTGTAGTTGCTTCCAATAACTTAGGTCCTTGCTTAAGCTTTTCCGATAAATTGTTGCAGGGAATTCTTTCCTAAGGACTGATAACCAAAGCCATAGCCAAACCAAAGCCAAAACCATATACTCAAGATAAAGCTGAAACAGTGTTTTGTAAAGTGTTATAAG
Organism: Rana temporaria; assembly: GCF_905171775.1. Lineage (NCBI taxonomy): Eukaryota > Metazoa > Chordata > Amphibia > Anura > Ranidae > Rana > Rana temporaria. The sequence goes on from NC_053490.1 coordinate 476,096,590, forward strand.
TATAGTTCTCTTGAATAGGAATGAGCCGAACACCCCCCCCGTTCAGTTCCCACCAGAACCTTCGAACGGACAGAATGTTTGCGCAAACATTTAGAACCCCATTAACGTCTATGGGACTCGAACGTTCGAATTCAAAGGTGCTAATTTTAAAGCCTAATATGCAAGTTATTGTCGTAAAATGTCTCTGAGAACCCGGGTCTTGCCTCAAGGAACATGTATCAATGGAAAAAAAGTTTTAAAAACTGTAGTTTTTTCAGGAGCAGTGATTTTAATGATGCTTAAAAAAAAAAAAGTAAAATTCCTTTAAATATTGTACCTGCTGGGTGTCTATAGTATGCCTGTGAAAACTTCTTTGAGAACCCAGGTCTTGCCCGAGGGAACATATATCAATGGAAAAAAAGTTTTAAAAACTGTAGTTTTTTTCAGGACTCCTGAAAAAACGACAGGAGTGTGGGGCGTGTACTAAACCCCCTGAGCCATAATTGGCCAAAGCCACCCTGGCTTTGGCCAATTATGGCTCTCCGTTTTTTGCAAGCTGTGATTGGCCAAGCATGCAGGTCATAGTGCATGCTTGGTCAATCATCAGCCAGCGATGCCGCAGTGAATTATGGTCTGTAAAAAACGTAACTCGAATTTGGCGCGAAAGACCCGTTTAGTTCGTATTTCGACGAACGATTAATCATATGATGTTCGAGTCGAACATCAGTTCGACTCGAATACGAAGCTCATCCCTACTCTTGAATAAATACCTTTTTTTTTTTAATGCACGAAAATAGTCTGCTGACTTTGTTAGCTTCAGCCTGCCATTGCATGCTATTTATCTCAGCCTGTGGTCTACAAGGACACCCAGAACTTTTACCATTGCCCCTATATCGCTTGGTATAATCAGAAAAGACTGAAATGTAGTTGTTTATTAAAACATCTACGGTATATCATTTATAAACAAGATAAACAGTACTGGTCCCAGAACATAACCGTGGGACACCCCACTCACAACCTTTGATCATTTAGGAAATGAGCCATTAGCCACTACCCTCTGGACCCTTTCCTGTAACCAGTTTTCTATCCAATAATTCCATATCTCCAATGCCATTAGACCTTATTTGAAAATTGTTTGTGGGATACAGTGTTAAATGTTTTAGCAAAATACAGATAAACAAAAAAAAAAGACAAGAGAATCCAACACAAAGAGCTTATAGTGCAGTAATTCAACATTGATTAATAAAAAAAATTGTAAATGCACTAACAGACAAAGTAAAGGGGTGGGCATGAAGTGTACAGCAAAAAATCTAAAGTCCACTTAGAGGCTCGGGGGTGATGGAAGAAGCCCGACCGAGCTGGATTGAAATACCGCTTCAGCTCTAGGAACGCCCATCTGACTTAGTTAATAGAAGAGAGAAGCTGACCACTAACAGTGCAGACACGCATCCCAGATGACATCACATGTCAAGGATACAGAGATGTCGGATGGAGAGGCGCTTTTACTAGTGTCGGTATCAGGACCGATACCGAGCATTTGCGCGAGTACTTGTACTCGCGCAAATGCTCCCAATGCTTCACCCGATGCTTCACCCGACTTTTCTTCCTTTTTTGGAGTAGATTGCCCCGAAGAGGGTGGGAGAAGTCAGTAGCTGGGGAGGGGGAGTGCGGGCGGAGTCTGGCTGGAGAGAGCGGACAGTGGTGGATGGAGAGTGCAAGCGGAGTTGGCTAGAGAGGGGGTGGGCAGAGTCTGTGTCGGTGGACGGTATGCAGGCGGAGAGTGAGTCCTCACCTGCAGTGGTAGGCTGGCAGGGGTGTAGGGCTGGCGCATCAGGATCAGGATCGGTGACCAGTGAACGTCCCTATGCCCATCTTGGTACACCCTGCACTCGGCTGCAGTAAGCATGGGCTGGGTGTAACAAGATGTCTGCTGCTGCTTACTGCAGCTGAGTGCAGGGTGTACCAAGATGGGCGTTGCAGCATAGTTTTTTTTTTAAATAAATCGTGTGTCATTTTTTGCAACATTTCAGTGCCAGCCACCTTTCAGTGCCTACAAGTGCCATCTATCAGTGCAATCTATCAGTGCCCACAAGTGCCATCTATCAGTGCAATCAGTGCCATCTATCAGTGCCCATAAGTTCCACCTACCAGGTGGCACTGGTAGATGGCACCGATTGCACTGATAGGTGGCACTTGTGGGCAATGGTAGATGGCACAGATTGCACTGATAGGTGGCACTTGTGGGCACTGATAGATGGCACTGATTGCACTGATAGGTGGCACTGGTAGATGGCACTCATTTCACTATCAGTGCAATCAGTGCCATCTATCAGTGCCCACAAATGCCACCTATCAGTGCTATCTATCAGTGCCCACAAGTGCCACCTATCACTGCAATCAGTGCCACCTATCCGTGCCCACAAGTGCCACCTATGGGTGCAATCAGTGCCTACAAGTGCCACCTATCAGTGCCATCTATCAGTGCCCATAAGTGCCACCTGTCAGTGCCAGCCACCTGTCAGTGCCACCTATCAGCCCCCATCTGTCAAACTGTCACATGACATTGAAAAAAAAGTATTGGTAATCGGTATCAACGAGTACTTGGGAAAAAAGTATCGGTACTTGTACTTGGTCTTAGTGGTATCGGGACAACCCTAATATATATATATATATATATATATATATATATATATATATATATATATATATATATATATATATATATATATATATTAGGGCTGTGCAAATTAACTTTTAATTAATCAATTAATCTTAAATTTGTTTGATCGATCAAAATCTTTTTGATCGATTAAAATTCTTTTGATTGGTACTCACCTCTCCGCCGGCTTCTGGGCCTTCAGGGAGTTCCGTTGGAGATCCAGTAACGTCACCGACACCGGCGGGGCTTGCCATGTCCATCTGAAGGGCTCCTTGGCTGTGCCTTCATATCTGCATGCCGGTGGGACCTTACTATCTGCCACACACAAGGACTGTTACACTTCCGTCTATCACTTCCCTCTATCAACCTGGGATTCTACAACCATCCACTGGGAGTTGTGATAATTCCCTTCATGGGACATCTACATGCCGACGGACTGATGTTAACCTCTCCTCATCTGGATTCAGCAGTGGTATCGATGTACACATTTTTTTACCAGTATTATATTAGCTACATGTTTTTATGACTGCTTTTGGTACCGTTTGGTATTACTCGCACCATTTTTACAGTTTATGTAGCTACGTCGATTTTATCTCCAGTGCAATATTTATTTGGTTACCTACTTGAAGACTACAAAAGTTTTAATGTTATTCCCATCGAGCGCTGCCTTTGTGTGTTTTTTGTATCCTGCTATCCATTTTTCCAGTGGTTGGTAGCTGCACTGGGAATCAGCCTGCAAGGAGATCAGCTAAAAGTAGTTGGATCTGTATGTGCGTTATAATTAATCGAAATTAGTCGATTAATCGATAAAAAAAAACGATTAATCGAACAGAAAAATTTTGATCAGTAACAGCCCAAAAATATATATATATATATATATATATATATATATATATATATATATATATATATATGTTTTTATATAGAAATAACCTTTGCGTACATTAAATACCAAATCAACTGCATAAAATGCATCTTACTTTATTCTTTTATTTAATATATTAATGTGTATATTTAAATGCGTGCACGTTTGCAGATTTATTGGATGTACAGTTATTTATGTGAAGCAACAAATCAATAAGGAAACAGAACATAATTTCTAAGTGAAATAATAATAAAAAAGCACTGCTACCTCTAAACCCATTTGGCTGTTTTGCATAGCATTATAAATCTGAGATTTCCCTTTGTTGCAAATTATACCTCAAAACATTTTGACGCCATAAATAAATGTGAGGATCAATGAAGGACAAATTGATTTTTAATACATCCTGAAAAGAGATTCTATAAGTAAAGTTGGATTGCCTGTAAAGAAAATGTTATGGTAATATGTGTTGTTTTAAAAGCATGCTAAAAGGCCAATGAATTTAGTTTGAAAATCAACGCTAACTTTAACCTTTTAGTGACAAAGATAGTGAAAGGCTTTGCAAACAGTAACAACTTTACAACTTTACCATTGGTATATTAAAGTATAACAAAAGGCAACCTTTTTATTTTAGTTGAGAGATTAGAATGCTTGTCAGTTTTTATTGCTGTCTGTGTCCCCATTAGGGAGATTCATCCTCTATATTTGTCCTGTTATTATCATTGAAAGTGAAAGTAAAAGAAAAACCCAAATTGTGGGTTGTCCCCAGAAAAGTAATAGAGGGGCAGTCTTCCAATAGGGACTCTAGTTCTGGTGACCTGGGGGTCCCCAAGGATTTCTTCCCACTCTGTATGGGACACAGATGACCAAAAAGAGATCGGACAGGGGTTATAACCCTCCCTTGTTCTATCCAAAATGAAAAAAAAAAAAGTTTTGCCTATAGTTCTACATTAAAGTGGATCTTCGGGGGTTAATGCATGTAATGATTGCATTTACTATTAGTATGTCTTTATTTATATTTTCTCCATACTAAAGGCTGCTCAAGCTATCCAGTAAAAATGCCAGTGAGTGGTGTTGGGACAAACTATGACACTGCCAACGGTTTTAGAAATTGTCAACTTTTATTCCTGTTGTTTATGCCTTATTTTAAATACACAAATCTGTTCCTGTAACTGTTCAAATACACCTGCCAGTTTTATATCTCTTTCTCCAGCCACTGATAATTATTCTAGACATCTTGGCACGTAAATATGAAAATACATATAAAGGCATGTGAAATACAAAATTCTAATACCAAATACTGTCATAATTATTATAAGAATGCAATATTGTTGCAATATTAATCCTATATGCTGTATTTATTGGCGTATAACACTCACCTTTTTACCCTGAAAATAGAGGGCAAACTGTTCCTGCGTGTTATACGCAGGGGGCTGTGGAAAGTTTTTTTTCCTGAAACTTCCCTCCTAAAGTTAGGGTGCGTGTTATATGCCGATAAATACGGTAAATGCTTAAAAAATTAGCAATAGGGAGAATAGGTGTATAAAAATCAAAATACCTGTTGTTCCAGCCATTTAGGCAGTTAAATGTGGTGAAACAAAACCCTCACCTGCAAAATCATAAAACCCACAAGCTACTATCGTAGGAATATGGTCGGTAACTTTCCAAACATTTTTTGAATGCTTGTTACTTGGCTGTAATGCAAATCCCATTGTTTCACTATTAGGTTTATTACTGATCATATTCATGTGATACACTTAATACAAGCATATGCTTTATTTAATGCTCACTGTATTAGTACATGATACCACTCTGGTATTCATAGACAGTTATTCGCAGTAATAAAACCCATAAACATTAGAATTTTGCACACATTATCTATCTATTTAAAAGGCAGACTTAGCTCTGCCCTAATCCTTCATTTAAAGTCAACAGTATATACTCTCTGGGCCAGAAGTAAGATTATAATATGGGGAAGGATTGTACTGATATTATCACATCTTATACAATGGAAGGCTTCATAAATATTTCTGAGCTTCAGTAGGATTACAGTAGTTGATAAATGTATGCAGATCCAACATAGCCATGGCCAAGACAGCAAGGCTGCTAAAGTTGGCCCACAACCTCCCACACATAATGTTGCTGACAGTCAGTAGCATTCCGTTATGTTACTAAAAGTTCAAGACTGCTACAATGCTTGGCAATTGAATCTGTCTGCTCCTAATTATTACTGTCCATGATACTGTACTACATGCCTATAGTTCATAACGCTCACCTTGAGTCTATACAGTAGAACCAAATTGCCAACAGAAATGTTCCCTACTCTGCGCTTGTAGGCAGGTGCAGTCTTCCTTCCCCACTACAAGTGGCACTCCTCAGTTAACCTCCCTGGCGGTATAATTATTTTAGATTTTAGGTGCTGAAAGCGGTACAATTGTTTTGCATGGAAATTTGGCGTTTTATATTGTAGGCCTGTAATTCTTAGGAATAACTCACTTAAATCTGTCCAAACAAGAGTCTAGTAGACATCTCGGGTATGATAACGTTTAAAACACAAAATCATAAATTATAATATAATAAATAACTATAAATAATTATAACAAATAATAATATAATAATAATATAAATTATTACTTTCAGTGTTTGATGATGATTTTCCCCACAAATCATTATCGCTCAATTCTGCAAGTGATTCTAATTTATTATCACTGTTTTCTAGCTGGTCTAAAACCACTTTTTACATACAGGGACATTTTTTTGTTGCTATGGACAATCTACAGTTTTCAGGCAGAAAGAACAGTTTTTATTCTATAAAAGTACATGCAGGACACTGGGCAGACCACTAGGGACAAAGGAGGTGTGTATTTATTTTATACAGAGCCAGATTGGGAATACCGCCAGGGAGGTTAAAGAGGAAGTCAAGAGAAACAGGGTTCCTCTATGGTTTCCTGTGTCATGGGGGGAGCCAACACATTGGATAGTGCTACCCCATGTGACTCTGGCTGCCATCTTGGGTCAGGCAGAGCCTTTGTTCTGTAATCCTGACATGCCTTGTGTGGCTAAGTGTGTTTCTCCTGTCAGGCCTCGTACACACGACCGAGTTTCTCGGCAAAAACCAGCAAGAAACTTGCTGGGAGATATTTTTTTGCCGAGGAAACTGGTCGTGTGTACATTTTCGTTGAGGAAACTGTCGAGAAACTCGACGAGCCAAAAAGAGAGAATGTTCTCTATTTCCTTGACGGGAATGAAGAAAATTGGCTTGTCGAGTTCCTCGACAGCCTAACAAGGAACTCAACGAGGAAAACTATGTGTTTTGCCCGTCGAGTTCCTCGGTCGTGTGTACAAGGCTTCAGGGTAAAGCTAAAGTAAGCCAGTTTACAGGCATAGGAAGGATGACAGTTGGTCTGGGAAAGTTGAGGAGGGAGCCCAAAAAAATAATCTAGTCCTGCTTTTTTTTTTTTTTTATGAGGAAACGTCCAATGTTGCCACCATGAGCATTTACAATTCTCTTCCATTGTATTCAAATTTTAAAGCAGCACCCATGAGTGTACATCTTATTAAAAACATCTATTGTTTTTGTTCCTACGAAATCATTTTTATATTTGTCTATCTGGTGTAACAATTTCGGTACGCATTGTTTTATGCGTTTTGATTTGCTCAAGCAATTTATTTCACTAAATCATTAACTGGAAAAAAAATGAGGTAATTTTCAGTCACAGGAACAACACAACGCTCAAATGACTAATACGCATCACAGAAGCATTAGAAAATCAAATTAATTTCTCACCAGGTGTTGGCAAACTGCTTTTACACTTCTGCTATAGTATTTCCATTAAAATATTAGCAATTTAGTAAAAATATTGTTTAAACAAAGAAGGTGATTTCAAGCTTGCAAAAATTAGTCTCTTAATGATAAGTTATTTTTTACTCAAGACTTACTTTGTTATGTTTACACATATTTCTAAAAATAAATGTACATTATTTATGCAATATTTAAGTGGCTCTCAAGACAAACAATTATGAAAGAAGCTTTTACTTTTTATGTTATGTTTTAGATTTACCAGGCCAATGGTTTTCATTGTTTGGGATTGACTGCATTGTTAGAGACTAGAAGCTATGTGGGCATATATCAAAATTAAATACTAAATACAAATAAAAAATATACACCTTAAAACAAAATAGGTAGCCTATTCTGATGAAGTTACTGAATCCATAGCCCACGGGAATCTTTCATAAAGCAAAATACCTTTTCGAGAAGCCATTCCTTGACTCCTGCGCCACAAACAAGATCCAGGGCTATTAATGTTAACGTAATCTTGTTTACCGTTAGTAAAATCACTACACCACAGCTAGCAGGCAGACTTTGAGCAAGATAGTTAATTAGTGAAAATCTGTATACATTCAGAAGTTAGACTATTGTTAAGAGTAGCAGTTGGCTCAAATATGTAATGGTTTTGTATAGCCAAGCTGCTTCTTAGGTCCAGTTTGAAAACAACACCATGCAATTCCGACAAGCCATCAACCCAATTTAGTGTTCCCTGAATTTAGTTACATGGCGGCTAAATACCGCCAACCAATAGGAATGAGGCAGTAATGTAAAATCTGCCCCTCAAGTGAATGGACCCCAATATTCCATTGGAGGAATTGTCAATATGTCCAGCAGTAAGAAACAGGTTAAACATGCTCCACAAGTCCACTTAACTGTTTACTTTTATAAATGCTTAACTTTTTATTTTCAAAATACACCTAGCCCCCCTTCTTGACTACCTTATTACAGTAAACTGTGTCAACCATGCACGTTCTTACCTCCCTAATGTCTGAACCCCATCTGGTAAAGATACAATAACATCTATAGGATGTTATTATGCACTTAGAAGTTGGGGTGAGTAGAAATCTGCAAGAAAAGGGGGTGGGTGACACTGTTTACTTACAGGGTAGGTTAAACGGGGGTTAGATGGATTTTGTAAAAAAAAGTAGCTTGTCTTTTGTTCATGCCATTTACTGTATTGCAGTGGCTAGACTCTTTGATTGTGGTAAAACTTGTATTTAAAATTATTCTGTATATAAATTCCTTCTGGAATTTGAAAGAACTAGGTACTGTGCATGAACAATAGCAACAGCAGTTTTTCTTTTTTAAAAGTAATCTTTCCTTTGCCCAAGCAGGACACAGGAAAAAGTCAGTTAAACCCCTTTTAGTATACTGTTTATATAAACATAGGAGATGCAACAACCATTCTCGTTGTCATACTTACCTGTTCCACATTTCTACGCTGGGTCTTTCCCTCTATGGGCTGTCTTAAAAGGCTAGCATATGGATTGCTCACTGTTCAAGAAATGTATCCACATGCTAGCGGCCAGACCCCCTGTGTTCTCTTCTAGTGTTTTCTTGCACCTCCAGTAAACCCACTGTTTCCAGTGTGTCCCAGCCAAATTCCAGCCTTGTGTTCCTTTTGTGTCCCAGCCTGCTTTCAGTCTTGTGTTCCCAATATGTGCCTGCCTGTTTCCAGATGTGTGATCCCAGTGTTCCCCAGTCTATATCCTGCTGCTGTCACTTTGTGTAATTCTGCTTGCATCTAATCTTTGCCTCTGTGTCTCCCTTTGCACGTTAGTCTGTTACTTGCTTCTCTGCACCAGTCTGTTTCCCTGTGAGTCCCAGTCATCCTCATTGCAAGCACTGGTGCACTCTCAATCTGTATATCTGATCTGTGTTTCTGAGTATTTATGTTCACCTTTGTGTCCCAGTGCTGCAAGGGAGTTCTTCCAGCACCGTTGCAGCTTGCTTGAGTAAGTCAGAGGACTGCAACCTGGGTATTGCCTGCAGCATAAGATTTCTACCTCTATGAGCTCTGTTAAGCACCAAGCGGTACCTTAGATTCTGCACCTAAGCCCTTTTCAGGGCTCTTACATTTATTAGTAAGCAGTGTCAACTCTGTGGCTTTGACCACCATCTGCCCTAACCATTCCTGGTGAGCTACTTTGCCCCTAGGGGGATCAAATTCCCAAGTCATGACACTCATATATTATACTGTAATTAATAGTTCTGCCATTAAGCGATGGTGTTATGTTTACAATGTAATGTTCCACCTAGTGGAACTTCATGTATTCCTGTTGTTTTCCAACTTAAACAAGAAAGGCTCAGCCATGTCTCCAGCCTCTTGACTGGTAACAGTCATATTTACAAAAGCTTTCCAATTAGTAATGGGCCCTGCTGCAGTCAACATACTAAGTACAACAAATAGAGCTCAAAGTTACAGCAAAATAGTGTCTGAAAAAGAAACAAAGTCAACAAGCATATATGATGACTACTAAGGCCTCGTACACACGATCGGAATTTCCGATGGAAAAAGTCTGACTGACTTTTTCCATAGGAAATTCCAACCATGTGTATGCCCCATCGGAGAAATTCCATCGAAAATTCCAATGAATTCCATCGGAGATTACATAGAGAACATGTTCTCTTTTCCTCTGATGGAATTCGGTCAGAATTCTGATGTGAATTTGGTCGGACAAAGGTCCGATCATGTGTACAGGGCATAAAAGTACTTCATTAAATTTTTCACTCATTAATCTGAACATCCAGAACTACCAGTCCTGGAAGTCTAATATAACGATGCTGCTGAGAAGGCACATGTAGGTCTATACAAAAACCCAGACCAAACCCAACTACAGCTGAGTGGGTGGAGAAAGATTAAAGCATAGATTTCATAGATACAGTAGATGAGCATAGATGGTGATCAAATTGTGCAAATATACATGTGTAAAACTGCAAAAGAAATGTGGGATGAGCTTACAGCAAGTATCTAAGACAGCACATCTGTACCTAAATGAGAAAGCTAAACTGGAATAAATGGATAAAAGGCCAGCACACGCAGGACTATATAGGATGCACCTTAGAAGAATTCACTCAGGAATGAAAATAAGTCTATATTTCTATTACTACTTGATTGCATGTTTGATAATTCTGATGTAATAATCTTATAATCCACTGTATATTTTGTCATATTTCTCAATAATGATAAAACCTATACACTGTATTTCTCTTGATTTAAGATATTATAATTTGTACCACCATTTTATGCCTAATAAAAATAAGTTTGTATACAAAAAAGAAATTATGGAACACCGGCAAACTATAGGAAAACAAATACAATATTTTCATACAGCAGCACTGCTACTCAGTGGTTTCCCATACACTTTTTACATTTGACACTCATCCAGATTATCCGTTTTACCCTGGAATATGTTGAAGGAAATCTTGTGGATGTATATATGTGAAAAAAAAAATGCAAACAGCAAAATCTACACAATAAAAGTAATATGCAGTGTGAAACAATTTAAATGTTTTGTGTGCAAAAATACAGGTCACAGCAATATGAAGAATTTGGAAAGTGTGCATTTCATTCCAAAGAGAGCGCCTCATCATTGCAATATTGTAAATCCAGCTGTACCGAGAGCGCACGCCCTGTGTGCTCCTGTAACAGTTACCAGCGGCTAATGGAAATCTTTCTGATCATGTGACCGCCATGACAGCCAATCATGGGGGTCACATGATCATAGACCCGTCCCACCTCCCGACATCTGAAAAACCCTTAGGCCTAGTACACATGAGAGGATTTATCCGCGGATACGGTCCACCGGACTGTATCCGCGGATAAATCCTCTCGAGGATTTCCACGGATTTGGATCCGATGGAGTGTACTCACCATCGGATCGAAATCCGTGCCGAAATCCCCTCGCGATGACGTGTCGCGCCGTCGCCGCGATGATGAAGCGGCGTCGTGCGCGACGCTGTCATAAAAGGAATTCCACGCATGCGTCGAATCATTACGACGCATGCGGGGGATCCCTTCGGACGGATCGATCCGGTGAGTCTGTACAGACCACCGGATCGATCCGCGGGAGCCAATTCAAGCGGATAGATTTGTAGACATGTCTACACATTTTTATCTGCTGGAATTGGGAAATTTCCGCGGATAAATATCCGCAGGAATGTACACACCATAGAATCTATCCGCTGAAACCGATCCGCTGAGATTTTTCAGCGGATGGATTCTATCGTGTGTACAGGGCCTTAACCTCCCTGGCGGTAAACCCGAGCGTGACTTGGGGTTGATTTTTTATGCTAGGATCGGTATCCCCGAGTCATGCTCGGGGTGGACGTGCAGAGTGTGCAGCGGCGCGGCTTACCTTTCGCTGGATCCACAGGCAAGTTACTTACCTTGTCCCTGGATCCAGCGATGCCACCCCGCTGTGTGAGCGAGCGGGACCTCCTCGCTCGATTCACAGTCTCCCCGTGTGCCGCCGATCTACGTTCCCTGCGACGTTACGACGCACGGGAGCGGAGAACGGCGCCAAATTCAAAAAAGTAAACAAACACTTTACATACAGTATACTGTAATCTTATAGATTACAGTACTGTATGTAAAAAATACACACCCCCCTTGTCCCTAGTGGTCTGCCCAGTGCCCTACATGTACTTTTATAAAAATAAAAAATGTAATTTCTGCCTAAAAACTGTAGATTGTCCAAAAGTGTCCCTTTATGTCAAAAATGGTTTTAGATCAGCTAGAAAACAGCGATAATAAATTATAATCACTTGCAGAAATGTGCGATAGCGATTTGTGGGGAAATTCGTCATAAAAAAATAAATAAATAATGACCGCGACAATTCTGCAACTGAGCAAATTTCAGTGATTTTGAGTTGATTACATTATTGAACAATTTTTATTATAATTGTATTATTATTTGTTATAATTATTTATAATTATTTATTATATTATAATTTATAATTTTGTTTAAAAAAAAAATCATACCCGGGATGCCTACAAGACTCTTGCTTGGTCAGATTTAAGTGAGTTATTTCTAAAAATTACAGGCCTACAGTATAAAACGCCAAATTTCCTTGCAAAATAATTGTACCGCTTTTGGTACGTAATTCCAGACAGAATCATACCGCCAGGGAGGTTAAAGGGCCAGGAGGCGCCGGCGCCAAATGGTTAATAAAAGCATAACCGAAAGAATTACAACACCTACTGAACAGTATATGGTCTATAAAGGAATAGAGGGAGGTTATCTACACTGACCTTTATGTCAAACAGTACTACTACGTCCCACTCATTCCGCAGGACAAGTTATTTGAAGGAATCTTGCAGTTTTAATATAGTTCACTATAGGGCATTGCTAAAAATCCTGCCCTTTGTTAATCAGAACTGTAAAACACATTTTCCTTTGCTTTGGTACATGTCCCCCAGGGTCAGGGCTGGTGCAAGGATTCTTGACACCCTAGGCGAAGCCTCATTTTGACGAACCCCCTCCCCCCCCTCGTGCCATTCGCTCCGCCCCTCACTGAGATTTTTGCGGTGTCTCTTCACCTATTTCTTCTGCTGTGGTCCACAGGCCTTCACCTGTGCCTCTGGACCTGGCCAAAAGATAACTAGAGGATGGCATTGGCTCACTTCCTCACGCCAGCCGTGGTCCACAGGCTAGAGCAGTATACAGAGAGGCCAACTGTGTAACTGCCAGTCTGTACGAGCGACAGATACACTGACAATGCTACGCTCCTAGAAAAAAAACAATAAAAAATGCACATTTTTTGACCTGCAAAAAGATCTGCATTTATTTTATTTTTTTTACAAAACTGGATTTGAACCTCCACACCTCAAATCACCCCAATTCCTGTATTTTTAGGTCTCAGATCACCACAATTCTTCCACCTTTACACCTCTGATCACCCCATCACTGTAGCATCCTGAACGCCTATTCCCCTCTGCACCCCACCTTTGTTCCCCTTAAACCCCCCCCCCCACACACACACACATCAGTTCCTATATGTACCTCCTGCACATCTGTTCCTTCCCCCACACAATCAGTTCCTCTTTGTAATGCCCCCCCTCCAACACACACACATCTGTTCCCCCTTCGTACTCCGCTGCACATCTGTCCCCCCCCCCCACATACACACCAGTTCCCACTCTGTACCTCCCTGCACATATGTTTCCCCCACACATCTGTCCCCCCCCCCACACCAGTTCCCACTCTGCCCCCCCAGTTCCCACTTTGTACCCTCCCCCCACATACACACACATCTGTCCCCCCCACACACCAGTTCCCACTCTGTACCCCTCTGCACATCTGCCCCCCCACACCAGTTCCCACTCTGTACCCCTCCACACACATATGTCCCCCCCCACACCAGTTCCCACTCTGTCCCCCCTCAAGTTCCCACTCTGTACCCCCATGCACATTTGCCCCCCCCACAGAAGTTCCCACTCTGCCCCCCCCAGTCCCCACTCTGTTTCCCCCCCCCCACACACACACACCTGTCCCCCCCCACACACCAGTTCCCACTCTGTACCCCTCCACACACATATGTCCCCCTCCCCCCACACCAGTTCGCACTCTGTTCCCCCTCCAGTTCCCACTCTGTACCCCCATGCACATCTGCCCCCCCCCCACAGCAGTTCCCACTCTGTCCCCCCCCAGTCTCCACTCTGTACCCCCCCCCCACACACCTGTCCCCCCCCTCCACACACCAGGTCCCACTTTGTACCCCCCCACACAGTCACACACAGACACTCACACCTGTCTCCGCCCACACCAGTTCCCACTCTGTACCACACACACAATCTGCCTCCCCACACACGTTCCCACTCTGTAACCCCCCCCCCACACACACACACATATCTGCCCCCCCCCACACAAACCAGTTCCCCCTCTGTACACAATGTAAACTTGACAGCACAGCAGAGTACATTTTATACTTTCTTGTGACAGGGTGCAGGCTGCAGCACTGAGTGTCCTTCCTGCCTGTGCTTCTATTGTGTACCTGAGCCAGCGGGGGTTAAGTCTTTTCTGAAGGAGAACGGAGCTGCTGCCAGTCTGTCTACTCCACAGATCCCGACCCCGAGCGACCAGGAGGAGGGGGGGAGGCGGGGGTGCATCGGACATCGCGGCTTGCATGCAGGGCTTCTATCTATCATCTCACCAGCCCTCTCACAATGCCGGTGTGGCATTCAACTTCCATCATCATCAAGTCATCACGCTATTCCCGGCCAGCTGCTGTCCAAGCTCTCTCCCCTCATCTCACTGCCGCTGCTACGGCGCTGCCATCTGGGAATATCGTGATGAAGATGATGTCTTCACGGCGCTAACCGCCTCCTAGCCTGGCGGCTGGCGCCATAAGGCATGGGTTTTTAAAAATTCCGGCAAAGGAGGTAGTTTAATGATCCGAATCCCCAGCGAGTGGGGATCCGGATTTTGCCGCTCCCCCTACTCTGGCGCTCTAGGCAGCCGCCTGACTCGCCTATGCCTAGCGCCGGCCCTGCCCAGGGTAGTGCCCAAAACCCCTTTGCCATTTACCTATTAGCCTAGAAAATTAACCTTTACTGTACACTGTATGAGCATTTGACACAGTTCCCCATAAACGTTTACTGTACAAAGTAAGGTCCATTGGCATGGACCATAGGGTGAGTACATGGATTGAAAACTGGCTACAGGGGCAAGTTCAGAGGGTAGTGATAAATGTGGAATACTCAGAATGGTCAGGGTTGGAAAGTGGGGTCCCCCAGAGTTCTGTCCTGGGACCAATCCTATTTAATTTGTTTATAAACAACCTGGAGGATGGGGTAAACAGTTCAATCTCTGTATTTACGGATGATACTAAGCTAGGCAATAACTTCTCCACAGGATGTGGAAACCTTGCAAGAAGATATGAACAAATTAATGGCATGGGCAACTTCATGGCAAAAGAGGTTTCATGTTAAAAAATTTAAAATAATGCATTTAGGTGGCAAAAATATGAATGTAATCTATACACTGGGGGAAGAACCTCTGGGGGAATCTAGAATGTAAAAGGACCTGGGGGTCCTAGTAGATGACAGGCTCAGCAACGGCATGCAACGGCATCCAAGCTGCTGCAAGCAAAGCAAACAGAATATTGTCATGTATTAAAAAGGGGGTCAACTCCAGAGATAAAATGATAATTCTCCCACTCTACAAGACTCTGGTCTGGCCGCACCTGGAGTATGCTGTCCAGTTCTGGGCACCAGTCCTCAGGAAGGATGTACTGGAAATAAAGCGAGTATAGAAAAGGGCAACACAGCTAATTAAGGGACTGGAGGATATGAGTTATAAGAAAGGTTGCAAGCCCCAAATGTATTCTCTCTGCAGAAGAGACGCTTGAAAGGAGATATGATTTCAATTTACAAATACCGTACTGGTGACCCCACAGTAAGGATAAAACTTTTGCGCAGAAGGGAGTTTAATAAGACACATGGCCACTCATTAAAATTTGAAGAAAGGAAGTTTAACCCTAAATGTCATAGAGGGTTTATTACTGTAAGTGCGGCAAGGATGTGGAATTCCCTTCCACAGGGAATGGTCTCAGTGGGGAGCATCGATAGTTTCAAAAAACTATTAGATAAGCACCCGAATGACCACAACATACAGGGATATACAATGTAATACCGACATAGAATCACACACATAGGTTGGACTTAATGGACTTTTTTCAACCTCACCTACTATGAAACTATGTAAAAGTAAAGACTAGCTTTAAAGTGGTATTAACAACTTGCTTGCTGGGCACATATACCCCCTTCCTGCCCAGGCGAAATTTCAGCTTTCAGCACTGTATCGCTTTAAATTAAAACTGCACGCTGGTGTGATGTGCCTCCCAAACAAAATTTACGTCATTTTTTTCCCACAAATAGAGCTTTCTTTTGGTGATATTTGATCACCTCTGCGGTTTTTATTTTTTCGCTATAAACAAAAAAAGGGCGATAATTTTGAAAAAAAACACAATATTTTTTACTTTTTTCTATAACAAATATCCCATATTTTTTAAAAAAAACTATTTTTTTTCTCAGTTTAGACAGATTCATATTCTACATATTATTGGTAAAAAAAAATCGCAATAAGCGTATAGTGATTGGTTTGCGCAAAAGTTATAGTGGCTACAAAATAGGGGATAGAATTCTGACATTTTTTTTTTTTACTAGTAATACAGTGATCTGCGAATTTTGGCAGGACTGCGATATTGCAGCGGACACATCGGACACTTTTGACACATTTTTGGGACCATTCACATTTATACAGCGAACAGTGCTATAAAAATGCATTGATTACTGTATAAATGTGACTGGCAGGGAAGGGGTTAACACTAGGGGGCGAGGAAGGGGTTAAATGTGTATCCTGGGAGTGATTCTTACTGTGGGGGAGGGGGACTGACTGGGGGAGGTGACCGATGCTTTGTC